>NW_012267286.1:1291676-1297747 GCF_000151885.1 Dipodomys ordii
CCAAAAAAAAAAAAAAGGAAATGATAGCATGAAAATGTCAAAATATCATTCTAAGTACTTAGTACTTATCCAATTTCTCACTTCTGTCTGTGAAGTTTTCTTTGATAATCCCTCTCCCCTTCCCATAAACTCAACCTACATATGGCTGTGGCACACTGCTTAGTTTCTGAAAGACAATTAAGTTTAGGAAGTTTACAGGGACACACACAGCAAAATTCTCCCATAGGGATTCTTAAATTCTAGGCCAAGATATATAATTTGAAGAAATAGACTTTTCTCAGTTTTCAGATCTTTAAAATGAAGAGAAAACTGGCTAGAAATCATAAAGCTTTCTCTGTGTGTGTGTGTGTGTGTGTGTGTGTGTGTGTGCGTGTGCTTGTCCTAGTGCTTGAACTCAGGGTCTGGGCACTATCCCTAAGCTTTTCTGCTCAAGGCTTACTGTTCTACCACTTGAGCAGTTTGTTCTTCCACTTCCCAGCTCTAATTCTGGTGTTAGAGGGTTAGATGGAGGTGAGTGTGTCACACTTTCCTGCTTGGGCTGGCTGGCTTTGAGCCATGCCCTTTGAACTCAGCCTCACGAGTAGTTAGAATTAAAAATGTGAGTCCCTGGTGCCTGGGGAAATCACAAATCTATTTTTCCTTTGGAACAATTTAGGTGTAGGCTAACCATTTTAGGAAGAAGTGGTTCAACAGAGAGAGACTTTCAGAGAATGTCAGTCATGATGCTTAAGAAGGCACATTCACCTGCCATTTTATACTACAGAAATAATTAACAGCTCAAAATTATACAAGGAAGCAGAACTAACTGAGCTTTTTTGAGGACTCATTGGTTAGCTTTAACAAGAAATAATTTAAAGTGATTATCTGTGTAGTATTCTTTTCCTGAGTCCTTCTGGAATATCATCAATTAAATTCTTGCTGGATGTCTTAAATGCATATTTCAGTTTCTGTAATGATAATCATGCGCAAACTAATGTTATATTGCTATGCTATGTTATGCTATGTTGTGTTGTGTTCATTTATATTATGTGATTGTTATACTGTGTTATGTCATATCATGTTATGTAACCTTATGTTTACACAGGGTCTCATTATATTGCTCAGGTGTGCCTCCATGATGTTGAAATTTAAGTAGGCATATACTCCTGTTCCTCTGTCATCTGTCTATCTCTGTCTATCTGCCTGCCTGTCTGTTCTTTGTCTGTCTGTCTCTGTCTGTCTGTCCCCTATCTATCTACCTGTCTGGATTGGGATTTGAACTCAAGACCTTATCAGGACATTGAGGGTGTGTTCAGTTTTCTGTCCATGAGTCTCAATCTTCCATTTGAAGGCTCACCCAAACTCACTTTCAAACATCTTGGAAGCAAGTGAACAGAGCTAGTTCAGCAGTCCTCTTTCCTGTCTTACCGCTTTCCTGCCAGTTCTCTGTCTGTCTGTCTGTCTTATGTTTGTCTCTGGGAGATGTTTGTGCTTACTCAGTCCTCAAAATCTCATGTTTAGAAATCTCTTTCAAGATCTTGTAATTTTTCCCCCAATAAATGGTTATCATTGAGTGTGGCTCCATTAAGTTTGAATCTGTAGCACTTTAAATATTTCTTGACACAGAGTTGATACATAATATATGCTTGGTGAAGGAGTGAATATCTTCATTAAATTATATTTGCATCTTTTAGACTCTTTAAAAATAATTTGCATTGCTTTCAATGTGATTTTCCTAGAAGTGACAATGCTTGTCACTGATTATGTAGTATAGCTATTTATACTTAAATTCCTTGTGTTTAAGGATCAGGGAACATGAAGAACAATTTCCAGAAATTTTTATACAAGTCATCCATGAACTTAACAAAGATGAATGTGAATAGCTAAATGAAATGTATTTTGCATCAGTAACTAAAAAGTCTTCCTTTTGACATCAGTGAATGGAGGCACTATCTTTTCTTTTCCTTCCTTCCTTCCTTCCTTCCTTCCTTCCTTCCTTCCTTCCTTCCTTCCTTCCTTCCTTCCTTCCTCTCTCTTTCTTCTTTCTTTCTTTCTTTTTCTTTCTTTCTCTCTCTCTCTCTCTTTCTTTCTTTCTCTCTTTTGTCATAGGGCTTGAATTTGGGGCTGGAAGCTGAGCTCTTCAGCTCAAGACTAGGACTCTACCATTTTGAATCACAGTACCACTTCCTGTCATCTGTAGTTAACTGGAGATAAAGAGTCTCATGAACTGTCTTTGAACCATGATCCTGAGATCTCAGCCTTCTGAGTAGCTAGGATTAAAAGCATGAGACACTGGCACCTGGCTAGCTTTACTATAATATCGGCTCCCTGGTTTATTGTCAGTATGTCTTGTAACTCTTCAATTGTTTTTACTTTAATGTGATCAGCAAAATATTAGGAGGATTTAACCAAATTAAGGACATTAAGTGTGATCATCAACATCTGGAAGTAAATATACACTTGATGTGTTTTAGGTAACAGAATAAGGGATAATTAAGTTTAAGAGGCTTTCCAAAATGTAAGAGATTAAGATTTAAGGGATAATAAAAATAGGAACAGTTTACAACTCTATATCTGTTTTTGTCTTTTTTTTCTTTTCTAGGCACTATAGTTGATATTATGGCTTCATTTTGCTAGGCAAGTGCTTTACCACTTGAGTTTCTTGGCTGTTTGCTATTCTATCTATGTAGCTACCTATGTATCTATGTATGTATGATATATGTATATATTTTATCTCTTGGTCTGTCATCTGTCTATCTCTGTCTATCTGCCTGCCTGTCTGTTCTTTGTCTGTCTGTCTCTGTCTGTCTATCCCCTATCTATCTACCTGTCTGGATTGGGATTTGAACTCAAGACCTTGTACTTGAGCCACACTCCTAACTTATTTTTCTTTTTTATTTGTCTTTTCAGGTTAGGCCTTGCACTAATTTAGCTAGGATGACTCGCAATTCCTAATCCTCCTGTCTCTGTCTCCCAAAGAATTTGGATATACAGGTATGCCCTATTGTGTCTGCTTTGAAATAGTTCTAATCATTGACTATGTATTGAAGAAAAGCCCACATATTTAGAAAATTGGTGGCACTTTGCCATCATTAATGTCAAAATCTGGTAGTAGGTATTAAACTTGGAAAAATCCAAATACTATATTTAAGGACAGTGCTCCCTAGGATCTGAGGAGCAAGAAGATTCTAGCTGATTGTGAATGAGTCAGAGATATCTAACAGGCATATGCAGTAGTGTCTTCCTGGAGACCAGTGGCACTCATTATCAATATTTCCTCAATTTGAGGACATCCCTGTTACACATATGGGTCATATGTACATATATAAAAATATCTCAGAAATACTTAGTCACTCATGATCTTGACAGTTTCAAGGAGTAAGTACCTTTTAGGTATTTTGTAGAATTTGTGTGTGTGTGTGTGTGTGTGTGTGTGTGTGTGTGTGTGCCAGACCTAGAGCTTCAACTCAGGGCCAAGGGCACTGTCCCTGAGTTTCTTTATCTCAAAGCTAGTGCTCTACCACTTGGGTCATAGCTCTACTTCTGGCTGTTTTGGTAGTTTAGGGGAGATGAGTCTCATAGACTCTCCTACACAGGCTGGCTTTGAACTATGGTCCTCAGATCTCAGCCTCCTGAGTAGTAGCTAGAATTACAGACATGAGCCATGGGTGCCTGGTTGTATTTTATAGAATTTGAGGATATCTAATGTTTTCTCATGGTTACTGAGTCTTACGGATTTATTTTGTAGGTAAAGTATATTTAATGTGAATTCAGAAGTTTGTTTAGGTAGAATTAATAGTACAATTGTAATCTTAGTAGAAGGCCATTTACTTAAAAGTCTTAGCATCAATAAGTGATTTCCTTGCCAATCAACAACAGATAGGAAATGCTTATATTTCATTATTGAAATATGAGTTTGTTTGGTGTATGCAGTTTTGTTTAACAATGGGAAATGTCTTTAAATTGACACTGGTATTTTCTAGCTTTTTCTTTTGAAAGACAAAATTGACCTCCCTAGCCCTTTTCCCCTTCCTTTTTCTGCATCCTTATCTTCTGAGTCGATTGCAATATTGTTCATAAATTCTACACAACCTTATGATTCCTTGGTGGAATAATTTTCTTTGTAACCTCCTACAAACATTCTATATTTGAACAAAACCTTTCCTGCAATAACTAGCATTGATAAAGATAATTCTTAACAGCAGTATATTTGTTCATTTCCAACTTTGATGTGCTGTGCTTCAGCTTCAATTTTTAGCATGTCATGTTCTTATAAATGTGTCTTCTTATTGAGGTCATATATTTAGGGCTTCTCATATTCCCAAGTTGAGGTAAATAATAGCTGTTAGAACTATATGCTTGTACATTAGCGCTGATATGCTTTCTCAGTGGCTCTGTTGTCTTCAGCTCCTAATTCAATTGTTAAAGGTGACCCACTGCACCTCTATCTTTACTGAAGCACTTCTTCACCAGAGGATCACTGCTAATCCTATAACACAAATGTGATGCAATGAAGACAATAAAAATACATATTAACCACCTAAATATGATGGAGAAGACAGGCAGGAGAACAAGGTCTTCCCGATAGGTTTTGAAGAGATTCTACTGGGAAGTTTACCTTAGAAAGTCATACCTAAAGTTCAAGGGGAGAAAGGGGAAATGGTGACCCATACCTACAAGAGAAATAGATACTTAGATATTCCTATACTTCCGATTCTCACAGTTTTATGACATTTTTATATGATTATAATGTTTTATACTATTGCTTTTAACCAACTTTTGTTGAAGAGTATTTTCATCCTTACAGTGAAAAACAAATCATCTGAATTTTTTGTCATATGATACCCAGATAATTTATTATTGCTATCAAACAAAAGTAACAGTCGACATATTAGAGCTTAGGGTGTGCAGTTGAGGAGAAAACAACAAAGTCATCAAGGAAAGTAGTGTGAGTTTATGATGAGAACGTCCTTTTCTATTCAGTGTTATGGGTGGAGGTTGAAGGTCTTTCAGTGGCCCATGAATTAAGACCTGATGATCAGGGTAGCATTCCTGACAGAGAGAAAACACTTAGGAGCTAAGGCCTAGTAGAAGAACCTTGAGTTCTTAAGAATGATTTGGGCATCTTAACCTGTCCAGGGTTTTCCTTTTCTTCCCTGACTTCCAGGTGAGTGCTTTTGCTTTCGCATGCAACAAACCAGCTCCCAGGATATCTTGCTTCCAATTGATTGGCTCAAAGCAACAGGGCCCATCAATCACTCATGACTGAACCCTCTAACCCTTTTCTCCATATAAGTGAGTTTACGCGCGCACTGTATAGTTGCTGTAGTAACAGAAAGCGGAGGAACACAGTCGCATCCAGCTTCTTTGTATTATAGTTGCTGGAGGAGCAGACACATGTGCGGACATGTGATGTATCTACTGTCATCCAAAATGGCCTCTGGCTGACTTAATGCGTCATTTTTCAGCTGGTGTTTCGGATGCATCTCCAAAGGGAGACTTCAATGATCCGTCAGGCTGGCATCTCTGCAGTTGTGTAGTGCATGATAAGACCAATGAATACCGTAGTAATATGTCCATTGCTAGGCATACCTTGTTGTAAAATGAGCTCCTGGCTTCCAGTTGGTATTATATAAAATCTTATGCCTATTGAGGTAGTTCTGTGTGCTTCTAGAGTGTAGGGGTGGTGGGGTTGATCCAAATATATATGGACATAATATAATCACATAGGGCATCAGTGGAACAGTGAGTCTTTCTAACATTAGGAGTAGAAGTAGACAATGCCCAGGACTTTAACAAAGCTTTTAACCACTTGGCTATCTTGAACACAAATAATATGATGTATGTGTGTTTGTACAGAAATTAAGAGAAAGTGATAGGCAAATGTGAATGAAAATTAAACATGTGTTGCTTCCCTTGTTCTCAGATCCATTCGTTGGGCTTTTGTAGTGTTATTCTATAGCAAAGGAACTAGATTTCCTCTGCTGCTGGACACTCGCTGCTTTGGGAATAGTCTACCTGGGAAAAGCACCAGGGAGAGCAAGGCAATTTCCTGACTCCTTCAGTGCCTTCAGCGGCTTCTTTATTTTATT
>NW_012267286.1:1298327-1309815 GCF_000151885.1 Dipodomys ordii
TTCCTTCCTTCCTTCCTTCCTTCCTTCCTTCCTTCCTTCCTTCCTTTCTCCTTCCCTCTCTCTCTCCATCTCTTCCTTTTCCACTTCCTGACACAAAAGTGGACCATAATTCACCTATTTTAGGCTTCCTATCATGGCAGACATGACAAATGAATGTCACTCCATCTAGCTTTTTTCCTTGAAATAGAATCACATGGACTTTTCTGCCCAGACTGACCTTGAACCACAATCTTCCCACTCTCAACCTCCAGCTATGGAGTTATGGATGTGAGCCACCAGTACCCAGCTCATTTTCTCCTTCTTAATTATCTAAAGACTTTTTAATATAAAAGCTGTACTAAAGAGCACTTGGCTTTATACATGTATGCACACAAAATAATCCATTTATAAAATATTGGATAGGTGAGTTGGGACTCGAAATACAAGTAAATACTAATCCAAATGGAAGGTAAGTAGTAATAGTATAGGTAGAGTTGTGAATCATACTGTGCACAATAAGAATGAATTATCACAAGGTTCTGATACAAATGAAGACAGTATCGGTAAACAGAATGTAAGATGTGCCTTCAAGTAAGTCTTTGGAGGCAAAGTAGCTAATGAGCATCAATTCTGGGGACAGTAATATTGATTTTACCCAAGACTTGAGACATGAAATAGTACAGTTCATATATAAGAAATCTGATAGCTCCAAACTTGACAATTATCCCCAAAGTTTATGTGACATATAAAAATAATCACAATTAGTAATTTTGTGTGTGTGTGTGTGTGTGTGTGTGTGTGTGTGTGTATTTTACAAGATTAGAACTCAGTGCTGTCCCTGAGATTTTTTTGACCAAGTTTAGTGCTCTATCTCTTTGATCCACAGCTCCACTTCTGGTTTTTGGTGGTTAATTGAAGATAAGAGTCTCACAGACTGCTTTTGATTGGCTTTGAACTGCAACCCCCAAATCTCAGCTTCCTGCATAGCTAGGATTATAGGTGTGGGCCACTAGTCCCTCCTCAGAGTGAAATTTTTGGCATCCCAAATGTATAAGATATCAAAATATCCATTCTGAAGCATGTCCAATAATTTATGCTCATGTTAGTTAGGGAAAGAGTTGATGTCTTTCTTATAAAAGCATCCTACTCAGGACTGGACCTTTTCCTTGGGTGATTGTTGATAATCATATTATGATCAAAAGGAAATTTGTGTCAACTTGGGCAGATTAAAAGTTAGCTCTTGCTGTCACTTTGTTAGATCCAAAAACTTATAAGCCATTTCAAAGGACTATTATGAAAACATCAGTAATTGATAGAAATTAATTTTAGATTAAAAATAAAAATTGCTTTGATTTGAGAGAAAAATATATTTGACTCTTGTCTATGTGCTTTCACAATTCTTGATCAAATACATTTTTATTTTATAGGAAAAAGAATTCTAATTTAGAAGGTTCTGGTTGTTCATATGATAATGTAAGCTGTTTCATTTTCTCAAAGATTCCTCTGGCTACATTATTTCTAGAGACCCTCTAATATGTACTATATCAAAAGTATGAGAAAGGGAGGCTGGGAAAGTGGCTTAGTGGTAGAGTACTTGTCTTGCATGCATGAGGCCCTGGGTTCGATTGCTCAGTACCACATAAGCAGAAAAAGCTGGAACTGGCCTAGTAGCTCAGGTGATAGAGTGCTAGCCTTGAGCTGAAGAGCTGAAGGACAGTGCTCAAGCCCAGAGTTCAGGCCCCATGACCAACACACAAAAAAAGTATGAGAAAGGAAGTCTGAGGCATAGTTTGTAAAACTAAACATGATGACCTTACATTTTGGTGAACAGTTATTTTGAGTTTCCAATTACAAATATTACTGGGAAAACATTGGAATTAATTTTGCTTTGCTTCATGTTGCTTTCCTTCATGTCTGTGGTTATTTTTTTGAGATTATTGGCTTCTGTATTTGGCATGAATATAAACAGCATAAGGACAACCAAAACAAAATTAATCCATCACAGCTTTAATTTGTATTTGACTATTTTTATCATTCACAGATTTACTATCTGGAAAATTTCCCATTTCTAGCTAAAAATACAATAATAATTTTATAATGCTTTGAAGGTTTGAAGAAACAATGTTTTATTCTCATATTATATGACATTCTTAAATACAGTTAGAATGTTTTTTCATTCTGATGACTTCTATGAACACACAATTACACTACCTACAAAACACTATACTTACAAAATATACAACCTGATTAAGTAAAGATCAATATTTGTCAAAAAAACAGTATATAAATATCAAGGTGATTGGTGGACATTTATTTTGTAAATATGAAAACAATTGTAAAATGAAGACAATTTTATTTAATTTTAATTTTATTTTAATAAAGAAATTTAATTTTAATAAAGAAAACTGTTTACATATATATATATGTAATTTTTAAAAACTTCATTTTGTACAACTAAGCAATGTAGTACCTATAAAAGGATTAGAAAAAATGTAATATCATAAATTTTAACCACCAAGATGTTTAAAATATTGATTGAAGTAAATGTAGGGCAACATCCACAAGAACGTTTGAGTTTATCTGTTTCTATGGAAATATATGTTATTTTAAGTATACATGAATGTGCTTGGTGACTTTTAATATATAAATGCATGTGATATATATTTATATGCATATATATCACATTCACTTATCAGTCGTTGTTAAAACATACTTTATTAAGTTAGTGTTGATTCCAGGATACAGAAGTCTTGGATTTGAAGTATTTTTCCTTGTCTATAAAGCAGTACTCTATAACAAGTAAAAGTGTTATGCCATGTTAAAGATTTCTTAACACTAAGTTGCTATTCTACATTAGGGAAGTAAATGGCAGATTTTTCTAGTACATTTGTGGAGATGTATACATGCTAGATGTATTCTATTAACAAAAAAGTTATTTTTTCCAGAGTACTTTTCTTCTCTGCCTTCCTCTTTCCCTCTATTTGTCTTAAATACATTTTCTTTGTTGACACATAATCACAAAATTTTGATGCCACAAAATTAAAACTAGTTTTACCTGTGTTCTGTCTACTTTCTATTACTCTTCCTATTACTTTCATATTCCTTATTTTTTCTCCATCTTATTATAACATTTTAGAAAAATGCTAGTTTCTATTTTGTTCAAGCTCTATGAAAACAATAACGTAGCTCAAACTAAGGTTAAAAAGTAACCAAGTTTAATAAGAACAACGTATTAAAAGTATTTTTTTCACTAAAATGTAAGTACTGTTCATAGTAAAATAAAACAGCTATAGGTAACAATGTCCAAAGTCATGGAAAATGAAAATCAATTGCATTATGATTTTAAATTAGTCTTGAAAAGCAAGAGTTTTCCCCCCATATTAGCAAAGAATAATCTGTACAGCATATAGTCAGTCATGTGTCTATTGGTCACTCTATGTGATTGATGTATTTGACTGTACAGGTATACATGAATATGTGCTAGATGTATGTGACAATAGACACTTCAATAGTTTGAAATTATGTTCTTTTCATTAAAGTTCAAAATCAGCTTCTTGACAATATTATTTCATTTTTCTTTTTGTTGGCTGTGCGGTCTGAACTCTAGGCCTGGGTGCTATCCTCAGCTCTTCAGCTCAAGGCTAGCGCTCTACCACTTGAGCTACAGAGCCACTTCTGGCTTTTTTCTTTTTGCTTATGTGGTGCTGAGGAATCGAACCCAGGGCTTCATGCATGCAAAGCAAGCACTCTACCACTGAGCCACCTTCCCAGCCCTGACAATATTATTTTCATAAATATATTACACTATAATCTTTACGTATTAAACAAGATAGTCCCAAATGTCACATCTCTATTTGAAAGAATTATACTGACCTATAAACCTTTGATATTTACTTTCTAATAACGAATTATTATCAGCACTTTTTTTCTTTGGGCAGTACTTTTCTGCACTAGAATTCTGTCAATGGAAATTGCATAGCAATAGAAAAGAACTATGTACAAATGAAATAAACATAGTAATCTAGACATTTTTACATTAACAGCCTAGTAATGGATTATTATCATTACTTTTTGCATTGGAAAGGACATTTCTATACTTTGAATTCTGTAAATAGGAGCAGACTTGCCTCATACAGTTTTTTATAAAAATATATAGTACCGTTTATTCTTGTCTGTCTGCATAAGCTCACAATAGAAATGAAGTGCTTGTGGCCAGGCATGTCTTCTGTGCCGTCAGAAAAGGAAACATCAAGGAGAGACATTATTTACATATAAATAGATGAAAATCTTCATAAATAAAACCTTTATGCATTGAGCCACAATGAAAAACGCATTCTGAAAGTTTCCTTCCAGAAGCAGTTTTCTAAAATCTCCATAAAGGGACTGCCTGTCTTTAAGAGTTGACAGTGATGTTGTATGGGTCTTATTGTATTTAAAATCCACAAAGCTTATTTGGTAAATACTAGGTAAGAGAAACTTCTGGAAATCAAGGCATATTCACAAGTATGATTTTTGTTTATATGTTAAAATCCTATGGATCAGTTTGGTAAGTTCATATAGTGTGAGTTGCATAGGAGAAAAGTAAAGGGGCCATGAAAACTATAGCTGAGAATACGTCCTCAGACTGCTTTGAATGTCAGTAGCAAAGCAAAATCTCCAAATGAGAAACTATGTGCTATTGCTGTTTTCTCATTCATTTTGATTAAGCAGTATTATTTCTGGGAAAATTGAGTCCATGAAAATCCTAGCGGTGTAGATTGTCTTGATTTATTTCTACAGCCACAAAACATATCCATCATTTTGTCAATTTGTTGTAGTCCCTTGACTTAGCCCCAATTTGATGCTTGGGTGGTTTCCAGCTTTTGATTTTATAAATAATTCTACAGTGTCTAACCTCATATGTATATTATGTTTTATGGTGACCACTATCAGGACCAATTTGTGACACTTCCTGATGGGTCAAATGTAGTCAGAAAGTCTTTTTGTAAAAAAGCATTTATAATTCTCATCAACTATTTAAGAGCATGTCTAATTCTTCGTTAGATGTCTTTAACAGGGTATGTTATTGTACTATATTGTTTTACCAACATCTTGATGTACCTTAAATTAGTATTGGCACTATCATGAGTGAGAGTATCAGCAACTTGTCATAATTTAATTACTTCTATTTCTATATATTGCAAGAGAAAATGCGTAGTTTCAAGAAAGTTGAACTTGTCAATGTAGCTTTTTGTATCATTTCTGGTTTTTTTTGCATTGCTAGAATGTTCTTCTCACTTCTTGATTGTGAAAGATTCTACCCATATTTTATTCTATTTTTACATGGCTTTATTCTGTCCATCATATCTCAGCCCCTCTCAACATCTTTCCATACTATGTGAATTATAGATAAAGTAACCAAGTTCATTAAATAAAAAGACACTTGAAATTAAACTTCAGATAAAAAGATAATTTTGAAGGCATCTTATTTGATTTATAAATAAACTTTGTATGTGTGTTTTTGAATCTTTTTACAGCTAAAGTATTTCTGTATTATCTGAAATTCAAATTTAAATTAGGTGTTCTATAATTTATCTCATAATTCTGGGTATAGATTCAGCTTACTCTTGTTTAAATATTTATCCAGTTGTGCAAATGTGTCTTTCCCTATAGCCTGTCAAATATTGTATGCATTCAGATATATTGTTGTGGCTTTGCATTTGGTTCTATTGGTTTATTCTTGGATAAATAGTGTACTGTTTAATAAGAAACCTTTCTGGTGTTTGGGTATTTTTAATGCTATTGAACTATACCTCTATCTATCTCTATCCATCTCTCCAAGATAATCTTGTTCATTTATTTATTTGAATTTACTTCATCAACTTGCCAAATTCCAATTAGAAAGCTTATTGACACTTGTATGGAATCTAACAGGTTAACCGGAAAATTTTATATCTGAGGTATATAGTGTCTTCTCTATGAAAACATGTTTTCCATTTTGTCAAGTTTCTTGCTTTTCTTTAGTGTTTATAAGTATTTTTGTACTCACTTATTAAGCCTGTAGTTAAATATGATTAATCAGGACTTTTCTTATATTATTTCTTACAATAGTGATTGTTTCCGTATAAGCTTATTATGAATCCCTGTTTGTACATTTTTTCTTTTCTTTTTGCATGTGCATTTTGAATATTTTTATTATCATTACGTAGTTGTACAAAGGAGTTACCATTCAACAGAAGAGTTTATGAATACAGTGCATCTTAATCAATGTCACCCCTTTCAACATTCTCACCCCTCCTACCCCAACTCTTCCCTTACTTGTCTTAATTTTAGGCTATGTACTGATTTCTTTTTGGTCATTTAACAAAGCTGTTTATGGTACAATGCATCTTGATTTGTGTCATCCCTTCAACAACTTCACCCCTTTCGGTCCACTGCTTCTTTTATTTTTCTCACTTGTGTGGGATATACACTGCATTCTTGTTTGCACGCTTCCTGCTTTCCTGCCATTCTCCTACCCCTTTCTGCTTAGCCCCATTTTTCCCTCTTGCAAGTACCTGTTTCCTGGTACTTATTTGTTGAGCTTTGACTTAGTCTTTCTAAAGAGTTACACTATTTGAACTCTCCAGAGTCTATTATATGTCAGCTAATCAATTTGCAACAACTTGCATACTACCCACCGTATTTGCTTGTAGGTTTATAAACACACTCTAGCTCCTACCAGTGGGAGAAATCATGCGACCGGTTTCTTGGTGTCTGGCTTACTTCTCTTAATATAATTTGTTCCAAGTCTTTCCATTTCCTGATGAATGGTACAATAAAAATGATTCCTTCTGATGGATGAGGAGAATTCCATTGTCTGTCTATCTGTGTGTGTATGTGTATACCACGTCTTCTTTATCTTGAACAGTTTATATTGTTATGCTTTCTTAAATTCTTACTATGCATATTTCCTGCTTTCTCAAATAATTAATGCATAATTTCATGTAATTTAAATTCACTAGAAAGAAGTAGCACATGGCATCGATCCAGTAACAAAAATGCATGTTAGTGTATCTTTTATACTTTCTATTTTCTTAACTGTTATTAAGTCTATTTAAACTGTCTTAAGAGCCATGGTTTCAAGATGTTGTTATAAATAATTCTGACCAGCCACCTGCCGCATTTTCATGTATGTGTTTTGACTATACAAAGATGTTTCAACAACTGTTGATGAATTACTTGAAGTAGTCTATACCTTTTGAATTATTTTGGAAGTTTGACTGGCAATACCACCCGATAAGCCTTTTTAAAATTTTCGTCTTTGATGAAAGAGGAGAAAGACACATATCTGCTATTTTCTCCATTCCTGAATTCAGGGCTTTTAGTTTGCCCCTGCAATCATGTGGTTGCAAAACAGCGCTGCGGGGTGGCCGTCCTGGGCCTTGGTTGGTCTGCTGGAACTGGGCCTTTGAAAATGGAAGTGTGTTATTTGGTTGTCTGCTCAGAGTCCAGAGTGAGAGCTTTGTAAACCACATGTCTGAACATCTGCACCTCATGGCAGCTCTGCCCTTCAGACACACGCTTCATCTCAACCCATACTCTCTCCACCTTAACCATCACTGGGCTGACGATTTGAGCAGTCTATGGAAGATTGATTCTATGGAAGTCTATGGAAGTTCCTGTGGGTAGCTTCTTCCTTCAGTTATGGTTACAGGCAACAGTGGGTGTGTTTTAATGCTGTCTTGAAAACCTATGAAAATGTTCCTACAACGATGATCGATAGATAAGACTGACTAACTTCAGCATCTTTCCTGTGAGTACATTCCAAAAAAACAAACCAAGATAAAAAACAAAAAGAAAAAAACTAAAGTGATAATAGGTTCTTTGATAAATCTGAGGCCCGGCAATGGGAAATTGGTCAAATGTGAAATGATATGTCAAATGTGGCTCATCTACCCCAGGCCACTGCTCAGGCCTGTAATCCTGGTTACTCAGGAGGCTGAGATCTGAAAGCCGTGATTCAGAGCTAGTAGAGCAGGAAAGTCCAATAGACTCTCATCTCCAATTAACCATCAGAAAACCGGAAGTGATTCTTTGGCTTAAGTGGTAGAGTGCTAGCCTTGAGCAAAAGAGCTCAGAGACAGCACCCAGCCATGAGTTCAAGCCCCGAGACCCCCCCTCCATCCCCCCAAAAGCTAATCTAACCCAGTGTCCGTGGCTCACACCTGTAATTCCAGCTACTCAGGAGGCCTAGGGCTGAGAATTTTGGTTTGAAGCCATCCCAGGCCGGAAAAGCCATGAGACTCTTATCTACAATTAACCAGCAAAAAACCAGAAACGGAGCTGTGGTTCAAGTGGTAGAGCACTAACCTTGAGCACAAATGCTCAAGGATAGCCTAAGCCTTGTGTTCAAGCTTTAGATAGCCCAGGCTCTGGGTTTAAGCCCTAGAATCAACACATACACACACACATATACAGAGGCTAAGCTTTGTGTCAGTATGCTTTATTTACTACTATTAAATTCCTATTTAATACAATTACTTTCTCAGTCCACAATGCTAATTTATCTTATATTACTTTTTCTGTCTCCTTTGAGTGTTCCAAATATTAAATGTTTGCTTTCTTAGAAGAGGAAATGATAAAAAAGGAAGAGGAAGAAGAAAGAGATCAAAGGACTTTCCCATGTCACACAAAGGGTGAACCAGGTGCTAGGAATTTAATCTTACTTGCAGCTCCAGTGGCCACTGAAATATCCTGCCACATTTTACTAGTTCACCCATGCAGGTGTTCCTTGGTTGATATGTTAACTTACATTACATTAGTTTGTAACCAACATGTAACAAACATTACATTACAGTAGTTTGACCTTTACTCTGTGTCAGACTATTGAATATAGGAAAAGGTAAGTTATTGATAAGGAGGTCTGCAAGTGACTTTATTTTTTGGTGATGGTTTGAACTCAGGCACTTGCTGGACAGGTGCTGTATTTCTAAGATACATCCTAGCCCCCCTTTACCTCTATCTGAGGTAAAATCTTGCTTCCTTCTCTGTTCAGGCTTGTACCATATTTTAGTTTTTCCCTCATATCTGGGAAGACGGGTTCTTTCCTTCGTGGGCAGTTTCTTTTGTTTGAGATGGAGCATGTTTTGATTTTTCTACCTGGGCTGGCCTGGAAGCTCAATTCTGATGGAAGCATTGTCTCTCAGAGCTAAAATGACTTGCTGCCTGGCTATGGGTTGCAGAAGAGTCTTGCAAATTTCACTCCCTGGGCTGACTATGAACTGTGATTCCATTAATTTCAGGATCAGCTGTCATTTGAAGGTTACAGGTGTAATCCATTATTATCTGATTCCAGTAACATTTCCTATAGGATGGCTCAACAAATGTTATTTATGATAAATGAATTCCCAGTGTTTTCTACAACTCACAGCTAAAATGAAGAAATCATTGAAATAGGAGACACAATTAAAGTTTATAGCTATTAAGTATCATGGGGAGCTGGGCCTCCCCTGCCTCCAGTCCCCCTAACTTCAATTGCTTATGCTGTCTTCTAAGCCAGCTACAGCTAGTTTTGTCCTCAGATCATCATGGGAATGGTTGTCTCTATAAACATTGTACATATATTGAAAGTTACTAAATTATTGATTATAATATCCCATAAAAGGATGCAACTGCTTATTAATTTTATTTCTCATTTCCTAAAACATATTTTAATGTGGGATCTCTGCTTAATATTTATGTTGAACTTGTTATTTATCAGATGTGCCACTGCTTTTAAGCATCAATTGCCACCATTAGGAAAATAACAGAATTATTATCTTTATTTTATTTTGATGTATGTATTTATTTAGCCAGTCCTAAGGTTTCAACTCAGGACTTCATGCTCATTTTGCTTGTTTGGCTAGTGTCTGCCACTTGGAGTGTGCCTCCATCCCAGTGTTTTGATGGTAATTTTGGAGATGAAGTCCCACAGACTTTTCTACCTGGACTGGCTTTCAACCTCAATCCTTCAGAAACTTGGCCTCTCGATTAGCTAGAATTTTATGCACCTGCTTTGTCTATTTTCTTTTATTTTATGGTCAGAGGCCAAGATTCAAACTTGATATCTGATGCTTTCTTTTATTGGCTAGCTCTTCACAACTGAGCTATGCCTCCAACCCCAGGGTTTGTTCTTTCTTATTTTATTTCTGGATATCCATTTTAACGTGAGGTGGTTTTTCCCCCTTATGTTACAAAATTATTTAGTATATAGAAGCAAAATGTGAGATAATTTCATGAACCAACAGAGTATGAGAAGGCTCACAATTAAAAACCATAAAGATGACTAGATACATAAATAACATTACATATTATATTATAAATAGTACAGTGTGGTGCACTCAGCATCTGGTTAACTCTTGTGGAATAGCATGGAAGTTATTGGCCATTGTGACTTTCGGGGTTGCAGTGGTTGCTCTGGTATCTTGCAACAATGTTCCTGAAAAAAAAAATCAAACAAATATATTTATTGAAATGGCCAGCTCCCAAGCCTCAGGGTTCCCTTTCTTTGCAGATAAATCATATAGAAAATGAAAATAAAATCCTCACAAAGAAAGTTAATCCTGTTTGAAATACTCATGAAAATGATTTGTTTTAGGAACAAGGTATTTCTTTCTGGCATTATGTGCTAATCATAATACATCTTGTATATAAGCCAGATAGCCCATTTTAAAGACGTGCAGACACAGGTAACCAAAGTTTGGTCTTAAACAACTGCTAGTTTTCTGTGAGCTGACTGAAAAGAAAGAATTAAGAAGAGTCTGCCAGGTTTCTGGCGTCATTGCTGGCACAGTGTCCTACTTTCCCTAAAAGAAAGGCAGCGATTAGAAACTTGATGGATGCGCCCCTCAATTTATTTCTTAAAAGAACCAAAGTTCCCTATCTTGCAGCCAGACTCACATGAATTACTCCAATCAGAATGACTGGAGGCATTCTTTATTAAAATGACAATGAGAGTAATTACATTGTTAAAACTGTCAATTCTTTTTCACTACTTTGCCAGTGGAGACACAATGATATGATATCAGGAACAAAGGGAAAAATGGTTTTTATAAACAGAGTCTTTTGAAATACTTCAAAAGGAACATCACAGCAAGGGTATTTGCTGTGACAGTAAAGCATGGATTTGGTGATCTATATTAGGTAGTGTAATGGACAAAACTAACTTAACAAATAGCTGTACTTATAGTCCTGAAAGAAGAGAAATGTCTCACTTTAAGACTTCCTTCCTTCCTTCCTTCCTCCCTTCCTTCCTTCCTCCCTTCCTTCCTTCCTCCCTTCCTTCCCTCCTTCCCTCCTTCCTTTCTTCCTTCCTTCCTTCCCTCCTTCCTTCCCTCCTTCTTTCCCTCCTTCTCTTCCCCTCTCTCCCTCCTTCCCTCCCTTCTCCTCCATCCCTCTTCCTTCCTTCCTCCCTCCCTCCTTCCTTCCCTTCCCTTCCCCTCCCCTCCCTCCCTCCCTTCCTCCCTTCCTCCCTCCCTCCCTTCCTCCCTCCCTCCCTCCTTCCTTCCTT
>NW_012267286.1:1309865-1318084 GCF_000151885.1 Dipodomys ordii
TCCTTCCTTCCTTCCTTCCTTCCTTCCTTCCTTCCTTCTGTCTTTCTTCTTTCTTTCTTTCCTTTCTCTTTCTTGTACTGTGGTGTGAACTCAGGGCCTTGCATTCTGCTTGGCTTTTTTGTTCAAGCCTGGCACGCTATCATTTGAGTCACAACCACTTCTAGCTTTTTGCTGATTAATTGGAGATAATTATCTCATGGACTTTCCTATTCAGGCTGACTTTGAACCATGATCCTCAGATCTCAGCCTACTGAATAGCTAGTTTAAAGGTATGACCAATCGGTCGATTGGTGCCCAGCCAGGATATTCATCTTCAACATTCCCTAACATATAAAAGGAAAGAAATGGTAGGTACAGTCAGATAATTTCATAAACATACATTGGAGAAGGATGAGGACTGAAATGTATGTATAAACATATATGTGGGAGAATTGTTTTTGTTTTTTTAGGAAGTCCTCATCCCTTACCAGTACATGTAGATCTAACATCTTTTTTAAAAAATAATTATTTATGTGGTAATGAAGAATTGAACTCAGGGCCTTATGAATGCTAGGCCAGCACTTTACTACTAAGCTATTTTCTCAGCCCCTGGGGAGAGTTTTAATAGGAATATAAATAAGATTTGATAGAATGATATAGAAATACAATAAATAAATTGAGACTGGTGCATCATAAAATAATTATTCTGTAAACTCTTCCTTCTTTTCCTTCTTTTTACTTACATTTTAGGTATTAAAAAAGGAAAGGGACTCATAAAAAGTTATAATTGATTAATTTGTTCAAATATCAAAGTCAATTTTCTATGATTAATATAAATTCTCTTGAAGATAAGCCTAGTTTGTTTCATAGTTCTGTGGTTGACCTAAGCCAGGCAATTCCATCTTGTCTTTCTCACATAACCCAGCGCTGTGTCGCACAGAGGAAGTCCTCTGTGGGACACAGAGGCCTGTGGCTTCTTTTTTGGATACCTTACTTTGTTCTAGTGGCTTTCTGAGTTCTTCCGTTATACTGGTACCTCTGAGAAAAGAGTTCGAGAATTGGTGCTGGTGGCTCATGCCAATAATCCAAATTACTCAGGTGGCTGAGAGATCTGAGGCTCATGGTTCAAAGTCAGCCAAGACAGGAAAGTCTGTGAGACTCTTATCTCCAATTAACCACCAAAAAGCGGGAAATGGAGCTATGGCTCACATGGTAGAGCTTTATCTTCCAACAAAAGAGCTTAGGGATAGTGCATAGGCTCAGAAGAGTGTTGAGATAGATATTTAGAAAGTATATCTGCTTTTCCTCTTATCTGTCACCTGCAGCAGTAGGAATTTGAGCAAAACTTACAAACACCCTGTTTAAATGTCAGCATTCATAGAAAGAGAGTGTTAGACATCTTGACATGTTTAGATTGAAATATCTTAGAAGGGTGTCTTGTCTTAACTCTAGAAATCATCTCAAAAATTACCAAAAGAGCCGGGTGCTGGTGGCTCATGCCTGTAATCCTAGCTACTCAGGAGGCTGAGATCTGAGAATCATGGTTCAAAGCCAGCCCTGGCAGGAAAGTCCTTGAGACTCTTATCTCCAATAAACCACTCAAAAACCAGAAGTGGCATTGTGGCTCAAGTGGTAGGGCGCTCACCTTGAGCTGAAGAGCACAGGGACAGCACCCAAGCTCCACGACCGGCCAAAAAAAAAATTTACCAAAAGAATCCTTGCAAGCTACTATGGACCTGTGACCACCTAGATCTACAGATACAAATTATGGATAATCTTAATGTTTATAGTACTTTTACTTTAATTGGGTGATTAGTTTCTAAAACAATAATGCCATGATCAGTTTCTATAGTGACAAGTGTCTAATACTCAAAGAGTATCATTTCCATTTTTTTAACGTTAGAATTTTCTCTCATTGTCCTATTCATCTAATTTAGCCTGATTTCTTCCTCTAAGGATCCTATCAAACTTGCTTTCAAATAGTCCTAATTGAAAGTTTGCAAAAAAATGTATTCATGCATTCCAAGTCTACTTAAAAAAATAGAACTCACTCCTACCTCTAATTTCTTTAAATTGCATTTTGACATCTCAGTCATGAATGATGGTATTCAAATGTTAATTTTGAGATATCATTTTGATGGCATATTGGAGGATGAAACGAAGACAATCAGAATGTCATGATGACACAGCAGGTAATTTGCATTCTGCGGAAGTTTCAAACCTCTAAAAGAAGACGTTGCAGATATGATGGACAAGAAAGGGAGAAGTGTGAATGAGAGACGCTATGGTAACAAAGCAGAATGGCCAAATCGTATTGCATAGGAGACAATCCAGACAACTCCAATTATTTCCTGATACACAGCCTAAAAGACAGAACAAATTCTTGTGTTGCAAAGAAATGTGAAAAGGAAAGCATGCATAAAATATCATATATTTGCAAAGTGAAGGTGTATCCAGGTTTCTGAGTGAACTCTTCAGAACAAGGATAATGTTTTTCACTTTTATCATTTCCCTGCCAAATGGAATAAAGATGTTAATAACAAGCAACACTTGAAGGTAGACAAGTTTGTCAATAATTAGAATTTTTCAGTTGCCAGAGGCCTCCTCCTCCTTCCTATGCTATTTCTAATCTTCTGTCCCTCCCCAAGGAATCTGGACTATTCCAGTTGCCATTTGCTTGGTTCTCTTTAAAATGTCACATCACCTGGGTTAGGGATGTGGTTCATTGGTAGACTGTGTGCCCAGAATGTTTGAGGACTTGGCTTTGAACCTGAGAAACTCCCTCAAAGATTATTCTATCTGAGGAGCATCTGTGACTCATGACTGTAATTCTAGCTACCCAGAAGGCTGAGATATGAGGATCCCAGTTCAAAGCCAGCCCAGGCAAAGAAAGTCCATGAGAGTCTTATCTCCAATTAAATGCCAGAAACAGAGGTGTAGCATAAGTGGTTGAGTGCTAGCCTTCAGCAAAACAGTTCAAGCACAGCAGGTAGGCTAGCCCCATGACAGAAAAAAGTTAATGCAATTCACCTAAAATCTTTTTTACTATAATGTCCTACCGACCCAAACGGGACTTAGAGTATGTCATTCCAGAATTTAATTGGTAATTTTCTTGATTATTTACATATTGACTTGAAGGATGAGACAATGTGCTTTCAAGACATTTTTTCATTTCCAAGTTTGAAGATGGCATCTGTCACATATAAATTGGTTCCCTAAAAACCTTATCTTCAATATCACTGTATCAGAAAAGCAACTAGCCTATTTCTAATAAGCCCCAAACAAATAAATGTTAAGGAATAATTTTGGTGAAATTTGTCCATTTATTTCTAAAAGAAAGCATTTCACAAATGTGAAAGATCATTATGGTTGTGAATCTCTGAAATGAGATTGTGAATTCTATAGCAAAATAGTAAAAATGATGGTAAAATAGAATGGTTATTTTAGGATGGATTAGAAGAGATCTTTGAAATTAGTCATTTATTAAGGAATTAATGGTATGAATAACAACAACAACAATAATAATAATACCAGGGAGTTTTATTGAAGAAACTAATATGATTCAGTAATGATTATAATGAAGCAAAACAGGCTGAGTAATTATGAGGAACTAGCAAAAACCTACGGATTCCACCACATCTTCAAAATGTTAAAAGAGCCTAGCTTTATAAGCATGTGAGTTTAAAAGAAAGAAAATAAGCCATGTTACTTTAACAAGGATCATAAATGCCTTGTTCAGAGAAAAACATGGGGAATCGATCAGAGTTAAGGTACTGCCTAATACGCTGTCTTTTGATTGGTTTCTCCATTATCAGCCTATCGAGGTTAATTTTGTGTGTGTGTTTCGACTTACCACAGGTTATTGGTTTGTCTTTTCATCCACAGTGGAGCTCAAAATGAGCACAGCCTCCCCACAGCGTGAGTGCTCTGAGCAATGTAGCAGATCATCTGCTCCAAGACCTTCTTCCCCACTACCAGGTGTATCTCTCACCATGAGGCCAGGAGGGTAGACGATTTCCACTTTGAAAAGACAGCAGTGAAATCTGAAATATTAGCATGCGGCACGAATGCAAGTCACTTCTCACCGTGGGTGCATCCAGCTCCCCTCGGCAGGATGTGCCTGCCCTTTTCAAGCTCAGAGAAATAGGGCTATTTTTCTCTCTCTCCTTTAAGTCCCTTCTGTGCACTGTATTTTCCAAATGCCAAATCTGTGTTTATGGCCAGTGTAAATCTGCTCACTTCTGTGGCTTAACATTCCAAAAACACAGCCACAGCATGGATGATTAAAGAATGATTAGAGTGTACAAGTTGGCAAAGCAATGCCCGTTCATAATGTTGCCATCTTTAAATATCTGTCCTGAATTTGCCATTATGTCTCCAGAAATAAGAAAACGTGGCACTAGACCATATCCATCAACTCTAATTTTACATGATCACAGTTAGCTTGCAAAGGATGTATCAATCATATCATCATTTTTTTCGGTATGTATTTAGTTATTGGTTTGTTTATTTATGCCTCTCTCCTAGGGCCTGACCTCAGGGCCTAGGTGCTGTCCCTGAGCTTTTTAAAATTTTTTTTGTTGGTCGTGGAGCTTGAACTCTGGGCCTGGGTGCTGTCCCTCAGCTCTTCAGCTCAAGGCTTGAATCACAGTGCCATGTCTGGTTTTCTAGTGGCTTATTGGAGATAAGAATCTCACAGACTTTCCTGCCCGGGCTGGCTTTGAACTGTGATCCTCAGATCTCAGCCTCCTGAGTAGCTAGGATTACAGGTCTGAGCCAACAGTACCTGGCTGTCACTGAGCATTTTTTTGCTCAAGGCTAGTGCTTTATCACTTTGAACCTCAATTCTACTTCTGGCTTTTTCGTGTTTACAACAGATGAATCTCATAAACTTTCTTTCCACAGCTGGCTTTGAACTTGGATGCTCAGAGGTCAGCCTCCTGAGTAGCTAGGTTTACAGGAGTGAGCTACTGGTACCAGCATGATTGTGTTTTTTGAACACATATGTTGATGTTTTGTGGCATGAGCTTTGTTAATCTGAGCCTGGCACATTGGAGGAAGTAAAGCAATATTGAATCAATCATTTTCCAAATGTCAAAATATTTTACTGCATCAATGAGCACACTTTATTGTCTTGAAAAGCCAGCAAAATTTCACTTTGGCCAATTAGTGCTATCTCATTATTAGCATTTGTGACCATTTCTCAAGTTCTAGTTTCAAAATTAGGTAAAATAGTTTGATACAAATATTATGACAAGTGATTTTTTTTTTCAAAAAATGTTCCCATATGGGAAGGGGAAACAACGAGGAGGCAAAAATGCTTGATAAGAAATGTACTCGTTATCTTGCCCAGGTAATTGTAACTCCTCTGTATGGTATTTTCACAATGAAAAAAAAACAATAAAGGAAGCAGAAAGAAATTTTAAAAAAAACAAAAAAAGTTTCCATATTACAAAATAGAGAACTCAGATTATTTTTATCATTATTTAGCTTTCATGAGTTGGGTAAAATTGACCTTTGTATAATTTGTTTAGCCTTAAGAAGCACATGATATTTTTTATTGGCTACTAAGGTGATTAATAAGTTGGTTTCCTATGCTTTTCAACATGAGTTACTTCAATGATATTTGCTAATATGTCATAAATTAGTAATATGTTGTGTCATATTATAAAACAAGCTTTAGAAAAAGAGAAGCTATCAGGAAATTAACTGACGAAGAATACAATGTGATTGTTGTGTCTGAATATACACACAACTAATAATGACTACAAAATTCTAAAATAAGGCATCAGAATGATAAAAATTTTAAAGGACCAACAACTATTCAAAGTGGAAGCAATGAATAAATCAGAAACACTCCTACAATATTGATGGGAATGTGTGTGATACCCTGATAAATAGTTTGGTAGCAAAACTAAGTATCATACCAGGCCTAGTGATGCTTAGGAAGCTGAGATCTGAGGATGATATTTAGAGACAGCCCTTTCAGGAAGGTCTGTGAGACTCTTATCCCCAATTGATCACTGAAAATCTAAAAGTAGAGCTATGGTTCAGGCAGTAGAATGATAGACAAGGAAAAAAGCTCAGGTACAGTGCTCAGACCCTGAGTTCAAGCTCCAGGTCTGGCATGCACACATGCAACACACACACACACACACACACACACACACACACACACATCCTATATCATTTAACCATTCTACTTTATGTTATTCACCCAAAAGAAATGAAAAGAACGTATATAGATATTAACATACAGATGTTTTCGGTAACTTTATTTAAAATAGCTCATGTGCTTATTAGTTGCTTAATAGATAACGTCATTGTAGTATGAAAAATAAAATACTACTCTGAAATGAAAAGAAATTGTCGACAAAGCCCATAGAAAACACAGATAAATCTTAAAAAAATGTTGAATGGAAGACAGCAGATTATAGAACTTCCACCGTATAAACTTTTAGTTAGAATCTAGACAGTGATTGAGAGTAACAAAGCAATTTGTGGTTGTCTGGGTATTATGAGGGAACAAAGAAACTACAGAGAAATCTTTGTATCTTGGATTGGTGGTGATCCTGAAAGTTTAATATTTAAATGTGTACAATCTATCATGCACAACTTGTATTTAGTGCCTGCATTGTACTGGAGAGAGTGTTGGTGGCATCGTATAATGATGAACACTCTCCAAGCATGTGTGTGGCCCGGTATTCCATCCTCAGTACTGATTAAACGAGGCACTTATGAGAAACCAATGATGCTCTGAGTAGGGAAAGATTACCATTAAGAGTGGTCAAAATAATGGACACTAAGAAAAGGGAAAAACTGATTTCCTCTCAATTAACCATTAATAATTTTTTAAAGTATTGCCCTTAACAAAGAATTCAAATGTGTATGCTCAAACAGAGGCCTGCCATTCTGAACACATTACAGGCATCTGATGGACAATAGTATGTTGATTCATTGAAAACTTAAAGACAGAACAAACAGATGCTCTTGAAAGCCTCACAACAGGATATATATTCAGAGCAAATGAAGTCAGCATTTTAAAGAAAGGTCTAAACCCTTGTATGCTATTCTTTACAGCTAAAGTACAAAAACAACCTGTGTCCATCAACCCATGAGTGACTAGAAGAATGAATTATGTCATTTTAGGAAAATTAGTGGAACTAGTTATGTTGAGAGTAGTAAGCTGGATAATGACAAACACTATGTTTCCTTTCATATGTAGAAGCCAGATGCAAAGGGAAAAAAACATGGACATAAACATAAATGAGGGACTGGTTTTTAGGTGGAGAGGAGGGTATGAAGTTCGTGTAATGTAAGTGCAATACTTTGTAGGCATGTATGAAAACATCACAATGAAACCCATTGAAAATGCTGCAAACTGATAAAATAAAATAGAACTCTGCTTCTACATGCATAATCAGATAAATGCCCATGAAAGCACATAGATATGTGACACAAATCTCCCCTGGGATAGTTGGCACAGAGCACTGGAATATATGGAGAAACTGAAGGAGTTAGTATCACTCATCTTGTTTAACACATCAATCAAACATTCCTCTGCCTCTTTCTCTCAAGATCAAACAAATGAAAACCAGCCAGGCACCACTGTCTTGTACCTACTCAGGAAGCTGAGATCTGAGGATCATGGTTTGAAGCAAGCTGGGGCAGTAAAGTTCATGAAACGCTTTTCTCTAGTAAACTACCAACAATCCAGAAGTGGAGGTGTAGCTCCAGTGGTAGAGTGCTAGCCTGAACTGGAAAAGCTAAAGCATAGTGCCCAGGTCCTGAGTTCAAGTCCCAGTAGCACCAGGTGAGTATGTACACATGCATACACACACACACACACACACACACACACAAAGAATATTTCGAGAAAAGAATATTGAAAAATGATTGATTAAGGGGATATTATTAAAATACATAGATATATGGAAACATCATAATGAAATCTCCTCCCACTGTATTACTAAACCTATGAATATAATAGTGAGGAATAAAGAAATGTGAGGCAGGGTGGAATGATTTAAAAATGCAATCATAAGGTACAGCCATCTCTTTGTCCTACACTTCTTTTTTTTCAGTTAGTATGGTAGTTTTATTTTCAATTCAGGGATTACTGTTTTAAAGGTTTTTTTTTTTACCCTCCCTCCCTCCCTCCCTCCCTCCCTCCCTCCCTCCCTTCCTTTCTTCCTTCTTTCCTTCCTTCCTTCCTTCCTTCCTTCCTTCCTTCCTTCCTT
>NW_012267286.1:1318134-1324787 GCF_000151885.1 Dipodomys ordii
TTCCTTCCTTCCTTCCTTCCTTCCTTCCTTCCTTCCTTCCTTCCTCCTTTCCTTTTAGAGAAAGTACTTTAAAATAGCAATTTGTCCTACACTTCTTACATAATAATTTTTATTGAATGATTGATCAATTCATTGTGTATGTCTGTGTGTATGTGCCAGTATTGGGGCTTAACTTGGGGCCTGGGTAATGGTCCTGTGTATTTTTACTCAAGGCTAGTACTAGAACCATAGCTCTGCTTCCAGTCTTTTTGATGATTAATTAGAGATAGGAATCTCACAGAATTTCCTACTTGGGCTTAGCTTTGAGCCTCAATCCTCAGATCTCAGCCTCCTGAGTAGCTAGAATTATAGATGGGAGCCACTGGCGCTTGCCTAATTTTGGTTTTGTAATTTTTTGACAAAATAATAAAACAATTTGAAAATGTTCTAACCTCCTTACAAAACATCATCTTGGTGCTATTTGCAGTTAGTGTACACAGATGACTGAAATCTATTGGCCTCCTCTCACTTTTCCTTTATTGAAAGAGACACATTTGTGACCTAGATTAATTCAGCAGAGAAACTCAGTGTCTCCATCTCACTGTTCTGTGTCCGCAGAAGACAGTAGTACAGTTGTAAAATACGTGTCGTGGATCCACCTTTTTTCAGATCCTGACATATTTACAAATTGTAATTTCCCCTAGCGATCTCCTGTGACTAAATTACAATTGGCTTGTGCGCCAATGCCTAGAGGAGAGGAGGAATCTAATCCATCTCAGTTTACATTGCTCTAGTGAAATACGTTAACTTCCTTCTTTCCTGGGAATTTCATTCCCTGAGGTCACCAAAGTGAACAGGGGAATGAATCTTACCAGTATAGAATTCATACTTTGCAAACCTGGAAACAGAATATAACAAACAGAAGGTTTGGGGAAAACCTTTAGGTGCCATCACATATGCTAGAAAATATGGTTTAGACAAAATTTCTTGTAAATTCCTGTAAATACTACAACATACTGTTGCCATATTGAAATTGTGACAACAGGAAAGTGAAAACATATATCTCTGTGGCTCTGTCTGCCTATTAAAGTGTAGAAGTTTACGGTGATATTCATATCCAACCACTCTGTCATTTTGGCTATAACTGTTTTTTAAGGTATAGAGGATTATGGTGACATATTTTGGGGACACAGATCAGGTCCATATGTAGAGTGAGTGTATGAGATATGGACACATTTGGTTTAGGCAAAGACTTCTGTATGACTCCTTATGAAACAATGACTCACAGGATTAATAAAAACAGGAACTCAGGAAGTTGCTTATTTAAATTTCCTATCCTCTCCCACTTCCTGCACTTCTAGAATATCCTCTACAACATGACCAACATATGAATTCTTCATGTGGATTAATTACCTAGGCTGGAGAGATAACCTTTATTGAGTGTCTTCAGCTTGCCAGACAGTAACAGACTTTTCCATTCATGAACACTTCTAGGGCTCTTACAGCGAAGTCTTTACAATGTAGTAACTCATTGACTCTCCAAACAAACCTTGCAAGAGAGGTGGCTTCATTAACAACACCTCAGAAATAAAACATCCAGCACTGGAGGACAGGCATTTAAGCTAAGATCATCTGTCTCCTGTGCCCCTGTCTTTTACAGCAGTATCTTGCCTTGTAGTAGGCAAATATTTCAAATGTGACTACATGCTTTGTATTTCTAAATCGGCAAGTAAAACATACGGTTTTGTAGTGTATGGTATGATGTTTTGAGGAATGTGTACATTGTGGAATGATTAAATGTTGCTAATTAGTTTACCTGTCAACTTCCATACCTAACTTTGGGTATGTGTTTAGGATATTTAATCATATTTTAGCAATTTACAGAATAGGAATATTACCTATAGTCATGATCCTATAGAATAGATTCTAAGCTGAGCACTAGTGACTCACATGTCATCCTAGCTATTCAGGAGGCTGAGATCTGAGGATCTCAGTTAGAAGCCAGCTGGGGCAGGAAAATCTGTGAGACTCTTATCTCTGAATAATGACCAGAAAGCAGGAAATGAATCTGTCACTCAAGTAGTAGTAAAGCACTAGACTCGAGCAAAGTAGCTCAGGGACTGTGCGCAGACCCTGAGTTCAAGTCCTAGGGTTGGGATGCTCATGCTAATGAGCATACACACACACACACACACACACACACACACACACACACACACAAAGAATAGATAGATTCCAGAGAATTATTTGTCTTAATTGAAACTTTGTGCCCTTTGACAAAATCACCTCATTAACCTGAACACCCAAATCCACTCTCTTTGGAATTCATCTCTTTGGAATTCTATGTACATTCATTTTAACAGTTAACTTAAACAAAATTATGACTCTTACTGAAGACTACCAAAATCTAAAAATAACATAAGACTAGGAGCAAGAATGTATGTGTCTCCTACTTGCTGTGTGATGTTGTGTATCATTTAATCTGCCATAGTTCTTGTGTATTGTTTATAACAAGGAGAAATCCACTGCTTTTTCTTTCATTTGGGGACTATGTAGAGATTAAAGGTATTATTTCTCGTTAAGATGCACTGCAACAGGAAGAGATCAAATTATCCAATCAATAAAGGGGAAGATTTCTTGATTTCTTCAAGCACACAGTTCTTAGAATAACAAATATAAGTGGCTTGGAAGCACAAGAAAAAATGCTCTATGTTCTTAGCCAAAAGGGAATACAAATGATATTGACAATAAGATTCTACTATCCTTAAGTGGCAATCATCAAGATAGTAAACAATGATAGATGTTGGTGAGCATGAGGGGGAAAAAGAATCCTACTCACTGTTGGTGGAAATGTATACTAGTGTAACCACTAGGAGAGTCAATATTGAGAGA
This sequence comes from Dipodomys ordii, assembly GCF_000151885.1. Classification (NCBI taxonomy): domain Eukaryota; kingdom Metazoa; phylum Chordata; class Mammalia; order Rodentia; family Heteromyidae; genus Dipodomys; species Dipodomys ordii. The sequence continues at coordinate 1,321,006 of NW_012267286.1, forward strand.
ATGAGGATGATGATAACAATGAGATTAACAGAATATAAATAGGGATCTGTGAGAAAAGAAAGGAAGGGAAAGGACATTGAGGGAGGGAGAAGATCAAAGCATGGTACATCATATGAAGACAGCCAAGGAAAACCACTAAATACTGAACGGTGGAAGAAAGGCAGCATATGAATATAATGAAGCCCGGTGCTGGTGGCTCATACCTGTAATCCTAGCTACTCAGAAGGCTGAGAGCTGAGGATCGCAGTTCAAGGCCAGCCCGGGCAAGAAAGTCTGTGAAACTCATCTCTAATGAACCACCAGAAAACTGGAAGTAGTGCTGTAGCTCAAAGTGGTAGAGTGCTAGCATTGAACAGAAGAGCTCAGGGACAGCAACTAGGTCCAGAGTTCAAACCCCATGACTGATAAAAAAATGGAAAAAAAATATAATGGAGGACATTATTGTTCAGAATGCACTGTATGCATCTATGGAATTATCACAGTGAATATTATTGTTAATTTTAATATTATTAAAATCAATTAATATTGTTAATATTATTCCATGTTACAAATTACTTGTGAAGTAAATTAATAAATATTATAATGTATTAGAGGTAAAAAGTCCATATTAATATTTTTCTATGAGGAAGCAGAGAGGCAAATGCTTTATTTTTCAATTTTTTTTCTGAACAGGAACAACCCTCTGAATGGTATTGGAACCCCATTTCTATTTTTTTATGGATTGATAACTCTAGAGCCATCAAAGTGTAGAATTTGAGGCCTTTATCATCTTTATATTCTCTTGTTTGAGAAAGAAAATGTCTAGTACTAAACACAGTACTCTAGACATGGCATAATGGTAGAAAAATTCACTAGCTTCTTCAATTGTCTCATGGTACCATATTATATATGCCATCCACTTGTGGTGGATGGCATGTTTTTATTACAAAGTCAAATTCTGAAAACATTGGAGAGAGCTTGTTTCAGAGAAAGGATTTTGAACTTTTTCTAGTTGCACTAGAAAGCTCTACTTTCCTAAGAATGATTGAGATTAAGCAAGGCACACCTTGATAATACATTGCTTGTGTGTGTGTGTGTGTGTGTGTGTGTGTGAAAGAGACAGAAAAAGAGAGAAGTGCTGTAATTTGGGAAAATATCCTTGTAATTCTAAATTATATTCTGTAGTTACTTAATGAGTTTGCTCCATAGGCTAAATTTGGTCTCAGAGCTACAAACTACAGAAATCTAAATAACCCTTGGATATAATTTGCATTGGTAATCAGTAGTGTGTCTGCCTCTTATCTGGTTTTTCTCCTCCTTAATAGAAGCAATGCTACGGACATACAGCATCTTCTCCTGCATTCTAACCAGTGATCCATAAAGAGTCATAAAACACCTTAATTTGATAGCCTGTCCTTTGTGTATTCTTCCATGTATGTTGCTTGAACTAGAGCTGAGGGAGTGAGAGGAGGTATGTTGAATTTCTTACAAGGATGGCCATAAAATTCTCACCACCTTGTCAATGGCTTGCCTTAAAGACTGTACTTAGTAATAAACCATTTGACTTCCCTTCCTTCCTTTCGAAACAGTAAGCTGTTTTTTTTTTAATTATGTTTTATTCATTGTAGCCAAGTGGAAGAATGTTCATTATACCATAATATATCTGAATTGGGAAAAACTGCTCTAAATCCTACATCTGTTTTATAGGCCAGGCTTGTAAGAATCACTACTCAAGGCATACAATAACTCTCCAAACCAATTTAAAATTTCTATGAGGTTTAGTCATTGGTTTTAATAATTAACAATAACACTTGACTTCTTTTATGTCACTACCTGACATGTGTGATTTGACTTTCAATGAGGAAAAGGCTCAGGTGAGCATTGATTCTTTTGACAAGTGAAACATTTTTACAAAAAGTAGGTAAGTTATTATAAAACAATTAAAGCCACCCATAAATAAGAATATTTAAATATCATACTCAAATTTTCCATTAGGTTATTGTTAGAAGTCAGAACAAATCAAGGATGATAAGAATAATTTAGAATGATTGAAACTTTAAATGAGAAGTGTCTAAGTCTGTCAACTGTAGGTAGAATCATAAAAATTTTATTTCACGTTATGTGGACTAATGGCATTCATAGATGTTTTGATGCTAAGTATTGTATTTTAAAATTATTTTTTATCAGCATATATTAGCTATACAGGGCAGGTATTTCATGGTTACATTTCTTTACATATTTACAATGTATTCCAATAAAACTCACCCTCTCAGCCACTTTCCCTGTACCCTTTTCCCTCTTGCCAGTTTCAACAGGTTTCTCTGTTCTATTTTCCTAGTTTCCAATAATCTATTTTGACAGTATTTAACTTCCTTCATCCTCTTCAGCCCAACTACCCCCACCAGTACCCATTCAACAATCTACTTCTCTGCTTTTATATTTTAAGTTATTATTTTATTCTAGTGCCACTGAGAGCCTTATGAGCTATTTCATAAACATCCCGAAAACCTTGATAAAATGTTTTATCTCAACGAAACCATTTCTAGTATGATAAAATGTGACAGAGTCATTTGTGCTGGAAGTAAACAGCATTTCAGGTTGGAGTTAAACCACCCGTGAATGATTATGAGCAAGCTCCTCCTCAGCCTGTACTATTAGGGATTGTATTTAAAAATGGGAGATGAGTGATTTATTTTGTGGAAAAGTGACGTTAGCATATTGTAGAATTATAAATGATCCTTGCTACAAAATCTGTGCCTGGTGGCTTGTTGGATATACAGCTACATGCAAAGCACCAGATTGACACACCTTGTTCATTGATTTATTTTGAACTTATTTTTACATAAAAGCAAGCATTTTATATATCCACGTTGTATCATCCCAGAATTTACAGTTTGAAACCTATTTTTAAAAGATTCTTACATAGTTGTGGAGAGGGGTTTCAATACAGCACCCCAGTGTGTGAATGCAATGCATCTTGGACTAAGCTCATGCCTTCCATCATTCTCCTCAACCTCTCCCAACCCCACCCATCCCCTCAACTAACCTGCTTCCATTTTCACGTGGATACATTGGATATTATGATGGTAGAACTGTGGAGCTGGGTCTTAGGAAATGATGAGCTGGGAAGTGGAACTTCCACTATTAGAACCAGTGTTCTCAGAAAACAAACCCCAGACAGATGCCTCACCTCTTTCTTCTAAGAGACCTGAGGGGCTATATCATGAAAGATGCCATGAGTTCAAGCAGAGCATAAACCCTCAGCGGATGCCAGGCCTGCTGGAAGGGTGCACTAGGCCCTCACACTCCAGAGCTGTAAGCAGAACCTTCTGCAGTTTATAAATCACCCAGTCCAAATGATTAGGTTGTAGCATCTCAATTGGCTAAGACATTGGCAGATTACGATTATATATTTCAATAAGCACTTTAAATATAATTAGGTATAGGAATTGTTTTTGGAATACAGTATAACTAAGGAATTTCAACATTGTATTTTTCATATAAATATGTTATATTTTAGTGAGAATAATATCTCTACTGCTCTTCCTTTCTGTCTCTCCATTCCCCCATAATCATTTTGACCATGATCCTACAAGTTCAAAAGGTCAAATGCCGCTGGGCGCTGGTGGCTCACGCCTGTAATCCTAGCTACTCAGGAGGCTGAGATCTGAGGATCGCGGTTCAAAGCCAGCCAGGGTAGGAAAGACTGTGAGACTCCTATCTCCAATAAACCACCAGAAAACCGAAAGTGGCGCTGTAGCTCAAGTGGTAGAGCGCTCACCTTGAGCTGAAGAGCTGAGGGA
>NW_012267286.1:1325802-1329023 GCF_000151885.1 Dipodomys ordii
CACACACACACACACACACACACACACACACACACACACAATGGAATTCTAAGCCTCCATCAGAAAGAATGACATTGCCCTGTTTGTTAGGAAATGGAAAGACTTGGAAAATATATTAAGTGAAGTGAGCCAGGCCCAAAGAAACATAGGTCCCATGGTTTCCCTTGTTTACAATGACTAGTATATGTCTAGGACAAGTAGAGTAGGTCAAAGGCTATGTACATACGACCATATAAATTGATTCTTTTTATTTTTTTGGTTGGTCGTGGGCTTGAACTCTGGTCTTGGGCACTGTCCCTGCACATTCAGCTCAAGTTGAGCACTCTACTGCTTGAGCCACAGCACCACTTCTGGTTTTCTAGTGGTTTAATAGAGATAAGAGTCTCGTGGACTTTCCTGCCCCAGCTGGCTTTGAACCACGATCCTCAGATCTCAGCTTCCTGAGTAGCTAGGATTTCAGGGGTGAGTCACCAGCGCCCGGCTACATATAAGATGATGTTAAGTGAAATGTACCCCAAGACAGGGACATAAGTGGTTTTTTTCTTACTTGCTATTCTTTTTAAGGTACTTATAATGCATGATGTGATTATTTTCTTTTGTATGTTCTTTACCCATGGTATAATCCCTATTTTCAATGTATTTGATTCTGGTATTCTGAATCTTGTATACACATTTTTGTAATTTGGGGAGGGGAAGGGGTATAGTAGAATGCTTAAGTGGGGATGCAGGTTGACCCATTGTGACAATGAGATGAGGACACTATGTTGAAAATGAACTTTACAATGTTTGGTGGAGGGGGGAGGGAGGAGTTGGGGAGGTGAGGAGGGAAGGGATGGTAGGGAAACAACAAAAGAGGAGGTAACAATGTTCCATAGGAAATGTACTCATTACCTACTCATGTAACTGTAACCCTTCTGTACAGTAATTTTTTTACGATTCATACATATACATACATACATATATATATATATATATAAATTATTTCCTTTCATTAGTCCTAGCAGATGAGCAGAATAGCTCAATAGCTATGTACATATGACCACATAAAATGATGCTGAGTGAAATGAACTCCAAGACATGGAAACAAGAGGTTTTTCTTTGCTGTTGTTGGTTTTAATGTACTATGTGATTTTTTTTCTTTTGTGTTCCCCCCTCCCATGGATTATCTCCTCTTGTCACTGTATTTGATTTTGGTACCCTGGGTATTGTATATACATTTATCTGAATTAGAGAAGGGAAGGGGAACAACAAAATTGTGAAACAAAGGACAAAAGTTAAACCAATACAACAATGATACTCACAAGGCAATATGTTGGAAATGAACTGTACAAGTTGGGGGGGTAGGGAGAAGGGAAAGTTGGGGAAAAATGAAGGAGGGGTAACAAGTTCGACTAGAAATTTACTCACTACCTTATGTGTGTAACTGTAACCCCTCTGTATATCACCTTGACAATAAAATTAAATTTTAATAAAAGAAAAATATTCCCTGCAAGCTTCTTGGTTTTTTTTGTTTTTGTTTTTGTTTTTGGTGCTAGTGCTTGGGGCTAGAACTCAGGGTCTAATATGCCTTCACTTGGCCTCTTCCTCTTAAGGTTGGTGCTCTAACACTTGAGCCACACCCCCACTTCTAGATTTTGCTGGTTAATTGGAAACAAGAGCCTCACAGATTTATCTCCTTGGGCTGGCTTTGAACCTTGATCCTCAGATCTCAACCTACCAGTAGCTAGGCTTACAAGCAGCTGACAAATGGGCATTATTGACAATTATTACACAGTTTGTTTTGAAGGGGCACAGAGCCAAAGAGAAAAAAGCCCACTTCAGATGAGTGTGATAAATTATGAAGTAAACTTAAAACCGAAATCTGAAAGAGTTTTATAATTAAAACACTATGTCTTAAAAAGTGCCAACACTTTAATATAGAAAGACATTTTAAATGAGTATCTTAGAGTAAATGGTAACATGCAACTAACAATGGCAAACTAAGATTTGTATGGGATGTTCTCACTAGTTCCCTAGTTAAAAATCTTTAATTATTTGAATTGAAGTGTACCTGTCTACATTTTTGTTTCTGATTACCAACATTTTGGAAATCAATTAATTTCAAAGCCCATAGTCAAGGTTTAGTCTAGTCACAGTACCTCGACAGTTTCTAATGAACTTTTCTGATTATTTTTTGCTGGTCCTAGTGCTTAAACTCAGGGTCTGGACACTGTCCCTTAGCTTTTTGCTCAAGCCTAACTTGAGTCACAGTTCCACTTGCTTAGATGAGTTTCAGACTTTCCTGCTTGACCCATGATCCTCAAATGTCAGCCTCCTGAGTTGCTAAGAAAGGTGCCAGCCATCGGTGCCTGATGATTTTCTCTGTTTTTGCTTGATTGGTTTATGCATACTTATTGGTGAGTAATATATATAGTTTTATAATGGGTGATATGCCATAGATCCTGAAGTTATTGGCTATCAGACTAGTTGATGATGCCGACACAAATGTATTTCTGCTAATGTACAATCACCTAGTTATTTTATACTGGGAAGCAATAACAACTGATTATAACATTAATGAAACATATTTTCAGTCTTCTTCATTATCCTTATTATACTTTCAAATATTTATTATTTTGTTAGATAAAAATCTTAGATCTACTCAGATGATTAAAAACATTGGAATTTAACATGGAATAACTTTATGATAAACATAATCTTGTAATTGAAAGCATGAAAACAGAGTCTCTGATATTTTTTTAACCAAAAATGAGCTTACGGCAATGTTTTAATACTTAAAAAATTTAAACTATAGTTTATTTTCCTGCCCTAACTTTTAATCCCTTTAGATTGTAATGTTCAAACAACAATATCTACTGGCTGTATCTCTCCAATATCCTAATTATTAAATACCAATTATTCACTTTTTAATAAAATTGGGCTATATTGAGTTAAATGAGCTGATGTTTAGCGAGCCTTTTATCAGTGACAACACACAGGTACACATGTAACCAGTGTTCAGACTACTTGTAGTAAATTCCCTTCACTTCAGTTTCCCATAATTTCTTTCATACTTACTATTCTAAAAATCTTTCTTTCTCCTTCCACAACTACTACTGAACTCTGAACATACAGAAACAAAGTATTTTTGTTTTGTATTTTATATAAATGAGACCATACATTCTCCCTTCCGCCCCTCCCTCCCTCCCTCCCTCCCTCCCTCCCTCCCTCCCTCCCTCCCT
>NW_012267286.1:1329093-1350408 GCF_000151885.1 Dipodomys ordii
CCTTCCTTCCTTCCTTCCTTCCTTCCTTCCTTCCTTCCTTCCATGTTTTCTGTCCATCCTGGGGCTTGAATTCAGGGTCTGGGTGCTTTTGAGCTTTTGTGTTCAAGACTAGAGATATATTTTTTTGGTGGGGGGTGACCATTTTGGTTGTTAATTGGAGATAAAAGTCTCTTGGATTTTCCTGCCTAGACTGGCTTCTAACCATGATCCTCAGATTTCAGCTTCCCGAGTAGCTAAGATTGTAGATATGAGCTATTCATACCTGTCTATTCATTTTTTTCTATAGAGATTTTTAATTTTTTTAATTTTCTATTTTTTTCTGATACTGTGAACTCAGTGTCTGCTGCTTGTTCATCTTGTTGTTCAATTGCACCAACGGAGCCATACCACCAGCCTAGCTTTTTGATGGTTAATTGAAGATGAATTTGTGGATCCTTCTGCCTATTTTGTGTTTGAATGGTGATCCTCTAGTTTTCAACTTCTTGAGTAATTAAGATTACAGATATGAGCTGACAGCTAATAATACATTTCTCTATCCATTCTCCTTTAACGCTCTTTTGGGTTAGTTCTTAAATGTTATAATTTGGTCTTATTGTTAGACAATTTTTGTAGACAAATGTTCTAACTTCTGTTAGATATAGTGAGTATTTAGTGTTTGGAGGAATATAGAATAAATGCCAAATCTGTTTTGTATATATCATAAGAATCACTTTCATTTAGAAAGGATGTAGGAGAGGGAACCTTAGGACATAGCTCCATGGCTGCGGTGGAATCAAAGACCAAACACAATGGCTTCAGTGTTTAGTTGTACAAGGAAGCCCACAGGGTCTGTGCACCATCACTAAGTGGATGTTGTACTGGGGGAGATCAAAATCTTTAGGCTCAAATGTTTTTCTGCTGTGATCATGTAGATCTGGTAAATACTGGGAAGCTATTCAGCTTCAGGGCAGAATTTTCTGGTTTTTAATCACAGTGCTTCTTTTCTCTGTAGAACTGTCATATTTGTCATTTGAATAAGTCTCTTGCATTGATGAGTCTTTGATTTCTTAGGGGAAGTGAATTGATTTAGAAAAAGCCTAGCCAGCATGTTAGAGACTAAAAATACATTTTGGACTATTAAAAAAAAAAAGCAACCAAGCACTGAGCTCCAACTTCCCGAGGCCCAGCATGGGACAATGGAGGCAGAAACTATAGAGTTTTTAATATTTGTCCCTTTTGATGGCATTAACATGCACCCTTGAAATAATTACAAAAGCCATCAAGTGACAACTCTGGATTTTGCAATTATTTATTTAAAAGCACAAATAAAATGATTGTGGGTTTATTCAAGGAGAAGCCATTTGGGGAACCAGAATTTGGGTTCTAAGTGTGGGTTGGAGCTGATCGAAATAACACATAAATGACACGGGCATTTTTGTTTTTGATTTTGCCAGCCCTGGGGCTTGAACTCAGGGCCTAGGCACTGTCCCTGAGCTTTTTTCTGCTCAAGTCTAAGCACTCTACCACTTGAGCCACAGCACCACTTATGGCTTTTTCTCTTTATATGGTGCTGAGGAGTCGAACCCAGGGCCTCATGCATACAAGGCAAGGGCTCTACCACTGAGCCACCTTCCCAGCCCCACTTCTGGCTTTTTCTGCTTATGTGGTACTGAGAAACCGAGCATTCTACCACTAAGCCACATTCTCACCCCCCATAGTCATGTTTTCATAAGGATTAGTTCATTCTGAAATATTGAAATGAATGATACAAATAGATACAAAATAAATGAAACTAGTTTGAACTTTTCTCCTCTCATTACAATTACCAACACTAAACACACACACACACACACACACACACACACACACACACACACTATGATTTATACAGTTCACTTCTCATTTCCCCTAAATCTTTCAACATTTAGATAGAAAGAATTTAAATGCTGATTAACAATGATCTCATCTACATTTAACTTCACAAATTACAAAGGAGATCGTAAAGGCAATATTTATAAACATAATTTTTGAATATCTAGACTTTTGAGAGGAGAAATGTTCCATGGAAATAGATATGAAGGAAATAATGAGCAAATTAGGAAAAAGGTCTACCAGACAATCACCTTCAGAAATCTTGAAATGAATACCTGTTATAATGCAATTATTAATGAATTGCATTATCATAACAATGATGTCAAGAGTTCAAAGGATTTCCATTAGTGACACTATAAGTCTCCTTGTAGGATTGCATGTGGAGACCAGAAACACTATCAAAATAAGACATAAAATATCTTTTCCAGATTTACCTGCTTCTGCATTTTCCTAAATTTAAAGAAAGAATTTACTAAAGCTAGATGTGTTTTTTCAGATATTGACAGAGCAGTTCCTAAAACAGCAACAGATGTTCTTATATATCACTGTTGCTATTGCTGCCTAAGCAATAATGTATTTTATAATACTATATTGTACAGCAAATTAGAGACTCTAGACTTTAAGTCTATTTACATACATACCATTATCACTGCTTATTCATAAGCAGGGTCTATTTTATCCAGAAGTTTGAGGCTAATTAAGCCCCTATTTTTTTTATAAGTTACCCAGTGTGTGACATTCACTTATAGCGACAGAAAGTAGGCAAAGACAGATGAGGCCACGTACCAAGAGTGAGAGACAACAGTCAGTGTAAAAGCACGTTGTCTACAAGGCAACCTCTCAGATTCAACTTCAGCTATTTCTGACAGTTGTGACAGCAAAGGAGCAGCTTGACATTTTCTTCCTGTGTACTTAAGTGACATCTAGCATCCCAGTTATCTAGTGATTTCGAGAGCAGTGAAGTATAGGCTGGATGGCTCCATCTGTGTAACTAAAGATTAAGAAGTCTCAAACAGAAAGGAGAGTCTCTTGGAAGAAGTTTAGAAAGCTAAGCCATAGTATATGCTGAATAGGAATGTTTGCAGAGAAACTTTATAGAAGAGGATTTCACTGGAATTCAGAAAAAAAAATCAAAGAATTCAAAGACTTTACTCAAGAGATTCCAACATCTAATGGAAAATAAAACAACTATCTTTACTTGGATGAAATAATTCAGGTAACTTTGGACTGAAAATTCAAACCCTACAGGATAGAACTTGAGTGTCCTTCCTTCCTTCTTTCCTTCCTTCCTTCCTTCCTTCCTTCCTTCCTTCCTTCTTTCCCTCCCCCCTCTTTTCCTTTCTTCCCCCTTCCTCCCTCCCTTCCCTCCTTCCCTCCCTCTCCCTCTTTCCCTTCCCTCCCTTTCTACTTTCCTCTCTCCCTCCCTCCTTCCCTCCCTTCCTCCTTTTTTCTTTCCTTCCTTCTTTCCTTTTTTTCTTTCCTTCCTTCTTTCTTCCTTTTGTTTGTTCTTTGTCTGTGCTAGTATTAGGGCTTGAACTCAGGGTCTGGATGCTATCCTTTATCTTTTTTGCTTGAGAATGCTGATCTACCACTTGAGTCACAGCTCAAGCTTCTTGATGGTTAATTGGAGATAGGAATGTCCTAAACTTACCTGCTCTACCCAGGCTTTGAACCAAGATCCTCAGATGTCAGCCTCCTGAATGACTCTGATCAGGCATGAGCCACCAGTGCCTAGGTGAATTTTCCTGATAATTTCCTTTTCAAAGTATTCATGTCCAAAACATGGGTCTTGATTCTATTGGGAGAAATTATTTTACCCTGTGGATCCTACTCATAATATTTGTAGAGTGAGGGTTGTTTAAGCCTACACTGTTATTACAATGCCTTAGCAGGAAGTTCTTCCTCACGGTTCTGAAGGCTCGCATTTGAGATTAGAATGTTGGCATGGCCAGGCTCTTTCTGTGGCAGGCTGTCAACTTCGCACTATGTATCACCTGGCAGAGAGAAGGCAGATCTCTGAAGCCTGGTTTATAAGAACACTATATCTCCTGCTCTCTGTCGTCATGACACAAACCTGTTCTAAGACCTCAACCACATCTCAGAGACTAGATTTCAACACAGGCTTTAGGGAGAGTGAAAGGGTTGAATGCATGAGGAGTGATTGTTTTCATACACTATTATACAAATATGTATACAACATGTTCAGGAGGGCTGAGGGCTCCATACAAACCAAGGCACACTTCATGTAATCAATGTGATGAAGATAATTTACATACATTCCATATATGGAGATGAGTGACCCACAGGAGCTCATGTAGTGTGCTTATTTGTTTTGATTGTGAGCATTAGGGTTATTTGCAAGGTATTTATACTTAAGCATCTTGAATATATAAGTAAAGATTCATAATTATAACATTCATGAAATGTGGGATAACAAAAGTTCTTCCTGTCCCTTTTTCTGTAGATAAGCCTTTCAACACATTGTCTGTTCCAGTTCAATTTTCTGTATGGGCTTTGGACTCCAGGACTGGAGCTGTGTTGGAAGAGAGCAGGCAAAGTATGTGCAAATCCATTCTTTCATTTTGTAGTAACAAGGGAGCAAGGGAATGAAAATAGTGTCCCAGCGAACTGTCTCTCAGTCTTGCATTTCATCATCTACAGAAAGCTGCAAGACAAATTAAAATTTTCAAAATATAAAATCAAAACAAAACAAAAGCTTGGAGGAAATCTCTTTGCTGAGAACTCTGGTCTGTTAAGCACATTGTTAGCAAAGGACACACCTATAAGCTGGCAAGAAAACATGCTAAAGAAACTCCAGCTTTATACAGGCTCCTAGGCTAAAATATCTTTTTTTTATGTCATTACTGGTGCTTGAACTGAGGGCCTTTTGTTCTTCAAGGCTAGTACTCCACCACTTGAGCCATAGTTCTACTTGTGGCTTTTTGCTGGTTAATTGAAGATCTCTACCCAAACAAATTATTCATTATGTTAAAAAATTGTAAATGCTCTAAAATGTGAAAAAAACCTCATGTCTATGTGTGAAAGCATTGCTTTCATAGTACAGGTATTGATGCTGTCAACCAAGCCAGGAGATGTTTATCAGTACTTTTATGTGTGGTGTGAAGTTGGGATTTTTTTATTTAAAAAATATTTGAAACTAGGTGTCAGTGGCTCACACCTGTAGTCTACCTACTCATCTGAAATCTGAGGATTGTGGTTTGAAGCCAGACTGGGAAAGAAAGTCCATGAGACTCTTATCTCCAATTACCCATTAGAAAAGTGGAAGGGGTGTTGTGGCTCAAGGTAGTAGAGTGTTAGCTTTGAGAATAAAAGTCCCAGGAAAGTACCCAGGCCCCAAGTTCAAGCTATATGACCAAAAAAAAGTTTAAAAAACAGATTGAATTTGGACAGTATGAATTTTGTACCCATTTTCAAAACATTGACTGCAAAATATATATAACAAAAAATCAAAACCTAAACCATACATATTAAACAAAAATATTTGGCATTTGCATTTAGTTCTGGAAGCAATTAGAGGAGACAACAATGCTTGATAAGAAATGTACTCATTACCTTGCTCATGTAACTGTAACCCGGCCTCTGTACAGTATTCTCACAATAAAAAAATTATTAAAAATTGAAATAAAAATATTACCACCCAGTTGCATGGATCTTGAAATTTCAGACAGGCAGGTAAAGAACACCCATTTTCTAAGTGGTGCTGTGGCTCAAGCGGTAGAGCGCTAGCCTTGAGCTGAAGAGCGCAGGGACAGGGCCCAAGCCCAGTTCAAGCCCCATGACCGACCAAAAAAAAAAAAAAAGAAGACCCATTTTCTAAAATAATGAATCATGTAAATATAATTTAGACAAAACAACTAATACTAAGCCTATCAAAAGACTCATTTGAGCTTTCCTTATTTGAAAATGATAAATAAAATACCTCATCAGCAAAATATATTTAACGTATTATGCTACACAAATACAATGCCACAATTTATAAGTGTGATTTTTTATGGGTGAAAAAAATGTGAAAATAGTTTGAAAGAGTCTTTATTTTCTCTCTCTCTGGATGTATTTTTGTATCAGTACTGGGGTTTGAACTTGGTCTGATGCTGTCCATTAGCTTTTTCACTAAAAGCTGGTGATCTGCCATGGAGCCACATCTCCACTTCTGGCATTTTTTTTTTGTGTGTGTGGTTAATTGGAAGTAAAGAGTCCGATAGACTTTTTTTTCTGAGATTGGCTTCAAACCATGATCCTCAGATCTCAGTCTCCTGAGTAGTTAGGCTTGCAGAAGAGACTTACCAAGAGAGTCCAGTTTTAAGCAGGATCGGGTTGGCCATAATAGCCCGTGCTGGAGCATTCATTCTCCACTGTTGAGAAGGTCAGCCATCCTCAGCAATAACCTCTCTTGGAATCTCCTTTCTTCTGCACTTACTCATTTTTTTTCTGCTCTAGATCACTATCAGTATCTGGACTGAAGAACAAATATAAAGATTTTAAGAGCAGCTGAAGTTTTGATGGTGCCAAGGAAATGATTAACTTATCCTTCTTGCTCAATTTGGAGCAATCACACTGAAGCACCAAGCTCTTCTCTGTATATGTCAGATCAGGGCACTGTGGTCATCAGTTACTTGGAACTAGGCCAATTTTCGCCAGTGCCTTGCTTGGATAACTATTGGAACAGATGTTCGAATTTTCCACATAGCCCCTAACTCCATTCTATAGTCCGATCAAACTGAAGACTTAAAAGTATGCTTACAAAGCCCAAGATTACAAAGAACAGGAAGTATAGGAGACTTTGAGTTTCAACTCTACTGGATTAGAAGCTTAATCTACCATACAATTTTTTATTGTTAAATCATACTGAAAAATCATCATTTTTTCTCTGAACTATCACTGAACTGGGCAGCGTTGCAGATCCAATCTAGAGCATGATTATAAGCCACAAGCTACACAACTGTTCCCAGCTAAGAAATCTCTTCTTTTCCTTGTAGTATTGTGTGGCCAAGATTTCAGTTTTTAACAAAGTAATATACAATTAGCATGACCAAAATCATTTATTATCCTGTACCTACAAACACATCAATGCATCCTTAGAGACCACACAATGAGATAACAAAGAAAAGTGATAAACTTTATTACAGACAGGGCCAAATTAGTAAATAAGGAGAAACTTTTTTTTTTCTATTAGTGCAGACAAACCCTTAATCTACTTTCTGCTTTTCCTTTTTTTCTCATTTCTTCTGTCCCTTTCTCTTTTCTCCTTTTACATGTTTGACATAAAACTGAACTTTTAAACTAATTAGGTCCATTGGATTCAGAGAGATTTTTCTAAAATACTTCATTTATGCTATTTTTGTGGCATGATATCTGTCCACAGGGCATTTTTTAAAAATATGAAAAATGGATTCCATAAAAAACTTTTTGAAGATGTAGCTCTTTTTGTGTGTTTGTTGCTTTTAGCAAGTAAAGGGGATGAAAATTAAGAGTGATAACACTGCCTGAAAAAATCACTTTCTTTTGGAGTATTTATTCTACCAGAGAATATGGCTTGAAGATCATTGTTAGTTTTGTCAGTAGGAAATGTTCTTCCTTTTTGGAAAACACTCCATCTCCCAACTTAAGACTTAAACATTTCTTTTATAAAAATGAATTGGATGATCTTTATAAGAGTACTACAAATTGTGGCATCCACAGTTGAGGAGCTGTACTGACAACTCCTGTGATTATTGTTGTACTTACTTTTGGAAAAAAAATCCACAATCACTTAATTTTGGTGAAGTCTTTCTGTGAGCTAATACTTGGCTCAAAAGGCCCCCTCAGCTTCATGAAGGTGATAAATTGACTGTTAATGTTGGTGTATATGAGCTTGAATGATTTAGACTGAATAATAAAATACCTAACACAGGCTTCCTTAAACAATAAAGAAAGATTAAAATGTCCTAAGTAACATTGGATACTGATGGCTCAGGTCTATAATCCTAGCTACTCAGGAGGCTGAGATCTGAGGATCATGGTTTGAAGACAGCCCAGGCAGAAAAAAGTTCTTTGAGACTTATCTGTAACCATTCATAAACTGGAAGTGGCCCTTTGGCTCAAGTGGTAGAGTGCTAGTCTTGCGCACAAAGAGGCGTAGGAACAATGTCTAGGCTCTGAATTCAAGCCCCACAACTGACAAAAAAAAACAAACAAGGTTCTTAAGTAATATGGGCATAAAGCCTTTTAAAGTCAGGAGCTCAATTATATCATTAAATACTGAGATTTCTCCATCACTCTAGTTTTCATTGCTTGGTAAGATCTTACCTCCTGGAGTACAATGGTGTCAGAAACCACAGCCATTTGCCCATTTGGCATTGAATGTGTGCACATCTCTTCATCTGCAGAATAAGAACTCCTGGTGAACTCTAGTTGAGGGTAATATTAATGTAAGCATTCTAGTTCAGTACAAGTCATTTATTAGTGTAATTCTGTGGAGGATACTACAATGGTATACTAGAGTTCCTCACCACACTTCCCCAAAGGGAAATGCCTGCCATGATTTCCAAATTAGGACTATGCTCAAATCTAGAGTCAAATCCCCAAATGACATTCATCCTCTATCAATTAAATGGATAGAATGGATACATATTGGAGACTCAGCACAATGTTTATTTTCTCCTGTAGAGTAGCTTTCTTTTATAAATGAACATAAACAGAAAGACCAAAAGAAAATTCATATGAAAAAAAGAATATGAATAATTATAAAAGCTCTAAACCTCTTTTATTTTCAACAAAGATATCACATTACTAGTAAATAGGCATTTCCCTAACAGGAAATAAACAATAATGAGGATTAAATATGTTGTTAAATTTCCAGTTTAGAATATTTTTTTTCTCAGTCGCAACATGTGCCTTTGGGGGTAATTTATCTCACAACTTCAAAGTTAAACTTGCTATCACATCTGTCTCTCCTGTCTCTAGAGATAATGGCTCCTGTTTTTGCTCTCCTGAATAGCTTGGGAGAGATGGATATAAGATGGAGAGATGGATTTCCTTACATTTGTGGCAGTGGCCTCTGTTCCAAAAGGCCATTTCTTTTTTTTTATATTTTTTTATTGTGAAAATACTGTACAGAGGGGTTACAATTACATGAGAAAGGTAATAAGTACATTTCTTATCAAGCATTGTTGCTTCCTCCTTTGTTTCCCCTTCCCATCCCTTCCCATCTCCCTCCCCCCCCAAGCCAAAGTTGTAAAGTTTGTTTTTTGACATAACATCTTGTATATCTCATTGTTGCAATGGGTCCACCTGTATCCTTATTTAAACAATTTGTTTTTTCCCTTCCCCTTCACAAATTATACCAACATCAAATACAGTGAAAGCAGGAGTTATATCGTGGGGGAGGGACATACAAAGCGACAAAGAAATCATTTTATAAATATGTTAGAAATAATTGCAAGAAAGAAAAACCATTTGAATCCTTATCTTGAGGTTCATTTGACCTAACATCAACTTATCTGACCATTTCTGCTTGTCTCAGACATATACTAGTTATTACAAATAAGGGAAACTATGGGACCTATGTTTCTTTGGGCCTGGCTTACTTCACTTAACATAATTTTTTCCGAGTCTTTCCATTTCCTAACAAATGGGGCAATGTCATTCTTTCTGATGGAGGCATAGAATTCCATTGTGTGTATATATACCACCTTTTCTTGATCCATTCATCTACTGAGGGGCATCTGGGTTGGTTCCATATCTTAGCTATGGTGAACAATGCTGCAATAAACATAGTTGTGCTGCCAGGGTGGTTTGGGTTCATCACCAGAGGCTCTGCATGGGACATTGACCTCACTGCCTAGATGGAGGCTGCAGCTAGTGCACACACTGGCCTTCTTTCTGAGCAGGACAACTGCGTCCAGAAAGCTAGACCATTGCGGTTTGTCGATCAGGGATGCCTCAGACCCAGGGCCATGCCTGGTCATCACAGAGGTTGGCCCTCAATGTTGTAGGAAATGAATGTGTGTGGCAATAATTTAGATACTGAGTATGGAAAAAGGAGAACACCCATTTAGATGGAAATGCATTTTTAAAAATCAGATGTTTAACCACTCTGAACAGCAGTCTAGAGGTTCCTCAAGAAACTAAACATAGACCTTCCCTATAACCCAGTCATACTACTCCTGGGCATCTACCTAGATCATCACAAGCCAAGATATCAGTACCATAAAGACACTGGCACATGCATGTTCATTATGGCACTATTCACAATTGTCAAGTTGTAGAAATAGCCCAGATGTTCTACAATAGATGAGTGGGTACAAAAATTGTGGCACCTATACACAATGGAATTTTACACAGCCATTAGAAAGAATAATTATTATGTCATTTGCAGGGAAATGGATGTCCTAGAACAAATAATAAGTGAAGTAAGTCAGGTTCCAAGAGACAAATGGCACATCTCTCATATTTGGAAGATAGATCTTAAGTACACAAGAGCATGATGACTTATACAGGACAGTAGGCATTCACAGATAGGGAGGCCAAAAGAGTATACTCTTAGGAGAGGAAAACAAAGGCACAATGCCTATGTGCCTCTGATCATATTAACTAATATTTATCAAAATGAACTCCAGGAGTTGGAAACAAGACTTTTTCTTCATTTTTTGTCTTATGTATTGGTTTATCTGTATTTGTGAAGGCAAGGAGGCCACAGAAATGGAGGGACAAAGTGTGAACAAATGCAGCAGTGGTTCTCACTATACACTATGTTGAAAATGAACTATACACAACTTGTGGGTGGGGACGGGAAGGAAAAACTGGGAGACAGCGAGGGAAGAGGTAATATAGCTCAAAAAGAAAGGTACTTTTTACCTGACTTACGTAACTATAACCACTATACATCACCTTTATAATAAAAAAAATTAAACAAAACCAAAAACAAAAAAAATCAGATGCTTTATACAAAAACTAACCAAGCACCTATATTTTAGTTTGCTCAAAGGTGTCAGTAATGAATAAAATTCCAACCAGTTTCCTAGAAGGTATGGGTGTACATAGAAATTGTATATGTATAACACATATTACTACATATAGTGTGTATGGGAACTATGCATGATATATATATATATATATGCATTTTACTGTTGATTGATAAATTGTTTTACGGATAATAACATCACATTCATTGTAGAACTGAGACTAGTTTACATCAACCACATGCAAATTGATCTTCAATATGCTTGTGCAGAATCCTGACAACCTATCAACTAGATTTGAAGTGTAGTTTGGAATTTGTCTACCACATTATTTTTTTTATCACTTAAAATATTATGCTGGCTTTTGGCAGTGTAAGTATGTATGATTCTACTGAAAATTAAGTGCAGAAAAACATATACTATAAAGCATAGCTGAACAATATACTGAATGCTTTCATGCATCAAAGATAAGTTTTGATCAACCATGGAGTATTTCTGTAAGATACTTTATTTTAGCATATATCTGTAAATAGCACAGGGTGAAGAGCTAAAGGCATTACTTATGCACTGAGATGATCACAGAAATGATGAATTTGAGTTCCAGATAGCTTGGAAAACGTATAATATGAGTATCCTAGAAAGAGTAACCAAAAAGATGCAAGGTAATTTTCAAGGTTTTAAAAGATCCTGGTATTAAATATCTTCAACCACAATAGACACACATATCAACTAGTTCTTAGTCAAACAAGACTATGTTGATAGCTTTCTCACTTGAGATATCAGCAGTCCCAGGTCCTGGAAGCAAGGTAGAGGACAATGTTATGTAGGCTTGATGTTTGATATCAGCTTCCTTTTGTTTTCTTTCTTGGGACCTTGCAGGTCCTTTTTCTTTATTCTTTAGCCTCAGAATTTCCCCATGATGTAGTTTAAGCATAAGTGATATTTCCACAACCCACCTGAAAAGCAGGTGAGCCATTTTCCTAAGTGAAAGTGTGTATCCTCATTTGTTTGTTCAATGTCATCTTATGGGTCATGGTGGGCAGGGCGAAGTTCATATCTCCTGCTTTGTCCTCATAGGATTTCAGTGTAGACTGTACCCCTTTGATGTGAGGGATTTGAATCTTCTTACAGAATACCTTCATTACTTATTCACATATTTGTACTCTTAAAACAATTCTGTAATTTCAGTATTTGTGTTTAGAATAGATAGATATAGACACATACCATCATCATCATCATCATCAACAGCATCATCTTATCAGGAAATTTTATGTTATAAAAGTAAAAGGAACCTTTGCCTATGGTATACTTATATAAATGACCAAGATGTCTTTAACATGACCCTCACTTGACTATAGTTTAAAATGAATTCTTCTTGGCTATAAACTTTTATCTCCCCATTACACAGCATTTACTTTAAAACTCATAGCTGCAACTTTTCTCTACTATATTTTTAAGATTCTCATCACTTTTACAATCAGGAATGTCTCTTTTTCAGAGAGGTTTGATCCCTTTGAGATGAAATTATCAAGGGAGGCAGGCCATTATCTCAGCCTGTGGGAAGGCAGCAACTGAACTTGAATGGGAATTAATCAAAGAGATTAATCCAGATGGCTTCATCAAAGGGAAACAAATGTGCAAGCCTAGGAATAACTTCGTGTGTCTCATGTATCCCACTAATAAGACAACTCACATTCCTGTATCGACCAGCTCATCTCACTCCTTAGAACCCACTGGGCCTTTCTTTAATTGGACTTGAGTTCAGTCTTTTCCTCTGTTGCAATATTGAGCAGCCTTCCTTGCTTCCCTTTGCATGTTTTTGGCTTTTACACTGATAATTTCCTGGATGACCTCTACTCTCCATTTTCTGTGCCATTGACAGAAGAGGCCCTGCCCACAATCAGTCTCCCACTGGCTCTTGGGAATCAAGGATTCTCAGTATTCTTATCAAGAGTTTGTATGTCTGCCATGTGCAAGTGGCTCAGGCCTGAAATCTTAGCTACTTGGGAGGCTGAGATATGAAGACTGAGGTTCAAAAACAGCCTGGGCAGGAAAGTCTGTTATCTCCAATGAACCACAGAAAAGTTGGAAATGGAGCTGTGGCTCAAGTGGTGGAGCCCTAGTCTTGAGCACAAAAAGCTCAGGGACAGTGCCCAGGTCCAGAGCTCCTGACCCAAGACTGAAAAACAAAATGAAACAAAACAAAACACCAAAATGAATACCAAAAACTTTGTATCTCTTTTGTCATACACAATCTGTCATACACAATTTGTCATATACAATACCAAGTTTATACCTATAGGCATATATATGCATAACAGCTTTCTGACCTCTCTGTATGACTGACCAAATTGCTGCCAATCACACCTTACCCAGAACCACCAAACTATGAAATAACAGGAGAAATTGCCAGATTGAGTTCTCACCTCATGACTACTTTCCAATCAAGGGGTTTGTGCCATGCTATTTTGTGCAAATACAGAATTATGCTAATTATAATATTCTTCCTATGGTTGCTTACTGATTTATCTTCAGCATATATGTTTTCTGAAGTCTTGTAAAATGGATAGCTTTGAGGTTTTTGCCTGTCAAATGCTCATGTTTGTGTCTGTCAAATCCAATCACTTATCTAATTAGAAAATGAGAAAAAGACTGAAAGAAAAATAATGAGGTAAGGAAACAACATCTAATTCTTTTGGAAAACTTTATGAAAATTCACTTTGAAAGGTATTTTCTCTCCTTTGAACTTTTGTATTTCAGTAGGAATTCTAGAAAATATAGAGTGATTTTAAAAAATAATCAAACTGCAGGTGAATTTGTTGGAAGTGAATTGGTTGATTGGATAAATTGATCATGATGACAAATAGTTCAACTTGACAAATGGCCAAAAAGATGATTTCAAGTTGTTTGCTTCTAACTCTTTGTAATTTTGAGCTTTGTGCAGAAAATTTCATAATTTTTATGCACCTTAAGTATTTCTTTCCTTTCATCAAACCTTGGTGGGTGTTGGAGGAGTAATTTTGTAAAGTTTGGGAAAGTACTTTGATTCAATTTTTTCCCTAAATATCTCACTGAATGTGCATTGAGATTTCACATGTTTCTAGCTCCAATCTTGAGAAATTGTTTGAAATTACAGTAATGTAATTACATGAAAGCAAAAAAATTATGACTACAATGTTGCAGTAAAGCTGTGCACGAGAGTAAAATATACACATAATGGGAAAGATATATTTAAGATAAATTAAGTCGATATCAATGACAGAGAATGGTGCAAATGTTCAAGTAGAAAACTTGAGAACTTAAAAATCGAAAGTGCTTTTTAAGTACTGTTTAAAATTTAAAATTTTTCTTATACACAAATCATCTGGGATTAGAACTAAAATAAAAAGATGAAAACACACAGAAAAACAAGGATATAGTTAAAGAGAATTAAAGTCAAAATTGTAAGGTACAGAGATATGAAAACTTGTAAGTTAAAGCCATCTCTATGTACACAAGCTTTTTTAAAATGTATAATCCTATGATGTTCATTTATAACTCTATCAACTATCACTACTTTTTAAAATGATAATCATTTAGTTATTAATGAGGAAAGATAGCCGATTGCCAACAAGTAACTTTAATTATATTTGACATTCTGATAGAAAGACAGTTTTTTCCCCCATGATAACAAACCAGAGGTATAAATTAAAGTCTAAGAAACATCCAGTTTGCTGACATTTGATATATTATTTTTATCTTCATAGACAAACTTAGCCAGTAGAGTGAATTAAAATTAAGTTTAGTGCAACATGGTTTTTCCAGATACTCATGGGCAGATTTAACTTGCTCACAGTCCTTGTTTATGTGGTAATAGCACAGAATCTCCCATTATTTATAATTTGTGCTTTGGATTCATTCTAGATATTAGAACTAGCATCATATCCCTGAGCAGATGATGAAATGGATGACATTGATCAAGAGTCACTGTATTCATGTGCTACTTTGTTGAATGGCAACTCCTTTGTACATCTACAACTACTTATACATTCATGTACATGTGTTTATATACACATATGCCTATGTATATACTCATATGCATGGTTCTGTACACATTTATGCATGTATTTTATCTTCTCTAGCATCAGCATTAGAGAAACACACAACTCTTGAAAACGGCCTACTTCACTTTACACAGTAGTCTCTAATCCCATCTACTTATCTGCAATTACAAAGTCACCTTCTTTTTATTTTTTTTTTCTGGTTGTGAGGTTTGAACTCAGAACCTGGGCTCTGTCCCAGAGCTTTTTTGCTCAAAGCTATCACTTTTAGCCACAGTCCCACTTCCAGTTTTCTGGTGGTTAATTAGAGATAAAGCTTTCATGAGGACTTTTCTGCTAGATCTGAAATCTTCAGATCTCAGCTTCCTGAGTAGCTAGGATTACAGGGGTGAGCCATCGGTGCCCAACTTACCTTCTTCTTTAGAGTTGAATAATACTTATTTATAGCTGAATAACACCACATTTTTATGATCAATTCATTATTGGTTGGGAGTCTGGGTTGTTTCATAACTTAACTGTTGTGAATGGTACAACAACAAACAGGAGTATATAAGTATTTCTGTTGTGTCTTGACTTATATTCATTCAGAAATATGCCAAAATAGTAGTTGATACTGGATAGTTGAACTGCATAGGCCTATTTTTTAGTCTTTTTTTGGGGGGGGGTCCAGTCGTGGGACCTGAACTCTGGGCCTGGTTACTGTCCCTCAGCTCTTCAGCTCAAGGCTAGTGCTCTACCACTGAGCCACAGAGCCACTTCTGGCTTTCTTATTTTGCTTATGTGGTGCTGAGGAATCGAACCCAGGACCTCATGCATGCAAGGTAAGCTCTCTACCACTGAGCCATCTTCCCAGCCCCTATTTTTAGTCTTATGAAAATACTTCAAACTAATTCCCATAGTGGTTCTACTAGTTTATATATTCACTAATAGTGCTCACTAATAGTGTGAATGGTACAAAACTGTATTGCATACATGAATAAAGATGCCAAAAGGAAACTCATGGAAAGCTGTTGAGTCACTAGAAGAACGGGGCCAATCTTATTTAAAGCACCGTGTACCCATGTGTAACAGGCCACAGTGAAAACACTTTGAACAATTACAATTCACTTTAAACATGAATGATGTAAGTATAAAACAAGTCCTGTCCAGGATGGGGAAACTAGTGGGAGGAGGAAGGTCTACAGAGGGGGTGAAGGAGGGTGAATCTTATCAAAATGCTTTATGTTCATGTGTGGAAATGGAACAATAAAGCCTGTTCAATTTGATTTACAGATAATATAAACTTTATGAGTTGTCCGTGTCTGGGTTTGGGGACTGTGGTTGGCTGTGGGTAACTGTAGGAAGTAAAGGCACAGATAAGAGATCTGGATCCTCCTCAATCTAAGAACAAAGCTCATTCTCAGTTCCATCTCACTGTAAGAACAAACTCAATTCCCTGAAGCTTATGGAGCCTCACTCTGGTACCAGAAATACTTTAAGGAACGTCTCGTTGACTTTTTTGAAGAATCGACCAGGAAAAGTATAACATGTCTTGAGTAGATCAAAAGTAAATTTCATCAATAACTCAACTGCTTGCTTTGGAACATTGTGGCTATTTACTTTTTGAAATTGTTCTGTCTTGAAGGTATAATTTTTGAAATTTCTTAAATGATATAGTACAGTGTTACTTTTATAAGTCTTACTGATGTCGTTTTTCCTTGGTACTTCTTCTGAACAAATACATCTGGCCTTTCTAACAGTCCTTGAATAGACCCAGGTTACCAAATTGCAGAAATTTAAGAAGCATCTTCTAGCAGAAATGTATTCCATGAACTGTATAGAAAACAGTTGCTAGCCAGGTTAACAGAACACAAGAAACAGAAATTCTAGGGTGTTGATTTCACCAGCTTCTCAGACTGAGGAAGATGACATGAAGTCTCTGCTCATAATTTCAAGATTTTGACCAATAATCTTAACATATATGTCACTATGGCAAGTATGAAATTCTAAATGAAGCAAAGTGAAGTCCATTACATAAGCTCAATACTTCATAATAGATGGTCTCAGATACTAGACAAAGGTATCTGATCTCTGCAGAGTTGAATAAGGATAGTCAAGTCAAACACTTTTAGATAAGATATTGTAGAAGACAGAGGAGAAGAATCTGATTCAAGATAGGCAAATGCAGTGTGCATTCCAAATCTGAATGGAAAGTAATAATGTGCTATGCTTTAAAGAGCCAAAGCAATTGAGTGTGGAGTGATAGCCAAACATATTAAAGAAGGAGAGAGAAAACAGCTATGGTTGGATGATGATGATGATGATGATGATGATGATGATGGTGGTGATGAAGATGATGATAATGATGGTGATGATTTCCCAGTACTGGGGCTTAGGGCTTGAAGTCAAGTTGGTCTTTGTCTCTTAGCTGTTTTATACAAGGTTGGTGCTCTACCACTTTTGCCACAGCTTCACATCCTACTTATTTTTTAAGTGTTCAATTGGAGATAAGTGTCTAGTAGACTTTTCTGTTTGGGCTGGCTTTGAACCATGATTCTAAGATCTCAGCCTCTTGAGTAGCTAGGACTACAAGTGTGAGCCACCTGCACCCAGCGGGACTGTATTTTTAGAATGAAAAAACCATCATATCACTAACGGATGTTGTTGTGGTCTATAGAGATGTATTCTGATTCATCAGCACTGATTCAGAAGGGGAAATACTTTTTTAAATCTTTTTATTGAACTTCTTACATGCCCTTATGAATTTTATTTATAGACACTCATGAAAATTACAAGCAATTGATACTGAATGAATATCCCAAAGTTTTCAGAATTAAAAAAAAAACATGTGCTCTGCAAGTCCTATGAATGGCATAACAGTGATGAGTAGTTGCACAATCTGGTGACTTTTCTCAAATCTTGCTAAAATTTAAAATTAAGAAAAAAATTGGATTAGACTCAGATTGCATTTTCATAACTCAAGAAGACTCTGGAGAGCTAGCTAAGGCACATCTAAAATAAATGTAGTTTTCCCAATTGTGAGTATAATAAAATTTTAATTGATATGACAGGCTAAACTGTTAAGAGAAGAAATTGTACGTATGCCACACACACACACACACACACACACACACACACACACACACACGTGCACACATCTACACACAATAGCCCACATATACAAGTCAGGAGTAATTCATTTCAATTGCATAGTTATCTGTCAAATAAAAAAAAGTAGTGAGAATGCACTGTGTCTTGGTTTGCATTCTTTTGGGTAAATGCCCAGGTGTTCAATTGATGTATACAATTTTGTTTTAACTGAAATATGGTAGATTCAAGGGAGAACTCACATAATGTAATTCCTTAGAAAGACAAAATCAAAGTTTAGCAAAACAAAACACCAGAAAGCAAGCACTCGAAAGGGATGAGGTCAACAGTGTATGTCCTACAGAATTAAGAAGAGTGAGGGAAGGGATCGGTAGGAAGGGGTGGGTGAGAATCTTGAAAGGGGTGACATTGATCAAGATACATCATATTCATAAACCATTTTGTTAAATGGCAACTCCTTTGTACAACTACTTAAAAACAATTTTAAAAACCTCATGAACACAAATGTATACAAGTAAAACACAATGGGCAATTTTTAGAAACTGAAAAGAAACTGGTGAGTGATTTGATGCATGCAACTAAGGAAGAAATCACATAAAGTAAGACCGAAGAGAGCCTGAGAGTCCAGGGGTGTGATATTCAGACAGAATTGAGGAGGAGTAGCTCAGGATGGGACAACATGAGGGACTGGCACACCTTTGATAAATCTAGGGATCTACTGACTACCCCATTTAGAAAGAGGAGCCAGAGCAACTAGGCTCCCGGGCATTGACAATGTGTCAGTGGCTAGCAATGGAAATGGGCAGGGAAGAGATAAAGCACTAATGAGGAGGTGTTTGAATGGACAGTGTTTATCTCAGGCAGGCAAAAAGCAAGGCAAGAAATGGATGAAACAGTTCAGATTAGTTAAAACCACACAGGACTTGGGCCCAAGCAACCTGAAATACAGCCTGGATAAACAAGATTTAAGAAATGCATGTAGAAAGCTCACTGGAAACAAATTCACAATCTGACGTCACAAACCACATTAAGAGAAAAAAGTGGAGAATCTGCACTTCATGAATGAAGAAGAGAAACATCAGACAGAATTTGCTCAATATATTCATTGAGATCTAAGAGTACCATGTCAACCGAAGATTCTCAGTGTCTAGCCAGTTCTGAACAGATTATCAAGTGGTTTAATGTATTTTAAATGTCTTTTTAAATGCAGAACTCAACCACTAGGAGATAAGAGAAACTTCTTGAGTCAGAAATGTTCATAAATGTCAAATGCAATAATTAACAGCAGATGAAACCTGCAATTTACCTTAAGCATTTTTAAAATACATACACACACACATTTAAAATAACTAAATAAATTACATAACTTCAGTACAATATGACTGAGTTTTGGTGGTGCAGGAAATATTTAGGCATAATCAAAGGAGACTTTTACCTTAGTGATGGGCAGCAGTGGTAATATTTTAGCTATGGCAAGATGTGAGATTTTAGCATGAAACTCTTCCCTTTTTACAAACATCAAACTGTAACTTCCACAGAACTCAAATATTAAGTTTGAGCTTAATAAATGTCTACAAATCAGTATCTGACATGCACAAAAAATTAATAGGGTAGCGGATGCTCGTGGCTCACACCTGTAATCCTATCTCAGGAAGCTGAGATCTGAGGATTGTAATTCAAAGCCAGCCAGGGCAGGATAGTGCATGAGACTCTGATCGCCAATAAACTACCAAAAAGGCGGAAGTGAAGCTGTGGCTCAAGCACTAGCCTTGAGCAAAAGAAGCTGAAGGACAGCACATAGACCCTGAGTTCAAACCCCAAGACTAACACACACACACACACACACACACACACACACACACACACATGCATACACACACACACACACAACTTCACACACATTGGATTTTAGTAGACTGTCTTCTGAAGCACTTATTCCTCATCAAGTAGAGTCCTGGTTGACTCACATTAGCACAAGCTTTAATGAAAGGAGCTCCTTCAATTTCACCACCCAAGTCATTAGGAAGAGATGTTTTCCTGTACTTTTTTTTTTTTGTCAGTCGTGGGGGCTGAACTCTGGGCCTGGGCACTGTCCCTCAGCTCTTCAGCTGAGGTGCACAAAAGCTGGGAGAAACTGCCGTGTACAACAGGGTTTTGTTTCAAGTTCTAGGCTGACGGCTCAGTGCATGCTAGAAATAAGTCACCATGACACAGAAGGGTCTGTCCAAAGTGAAAATCAAAAGAGAGCTGGGAATCTTTTTTTCTTTTTAAAGGAGTCCCCAGTCATCTCCCCAAAAGCTGGATGCTGGACTATGGGAACAAAGCGAGAACTCTCACAATTCAGAGAGTCACCTACTGAATTGGAATGAAAAAAAAAAAAAAAGGTCCCTGGAGCATGGGGCTGGGGCTGAGCTCAAGCCGGGATGAAGGAGATACCCTGAAGCTCAAAGTGGAGATATTTGAAGCTGGTGTTGAAATGTGACATCTCGTGGGTTTCTGGGGGACCCAGGCACAAGTGTCAGCCCAGGCCCGGGATCCTTCCCCCTGCTCGGAACCAGATTGAAAGTAGAAGAAATGGAAAGAATCGTTCACCTTTTCGGGGGTGTATGTTAGTTACTTTGAACTTTACCTTTCCTCATCACACCCTGAACACATCAGAGAGTATTTCAGCACGAATGTAAAATATAATAAAGTAAAAGATAAACTAACAGTGCAGAGCAAAGAGGTGATCATGAAAGAAAAGTTTGTCCTATGGAATTGTACCCCTCAAAAAGGAAGTAAAAATGGGACATGAGGAATGATCAGAACAAAAGCTTAAGGACACCAGGAGTCAAAAATTACAAAGCAAACTCAACGTAGCTCCTCAAGACCTGTGACCTAACTCAAATGCTGTAATGTACTTGTGATTACAGTCTCATGTATGAGGATGTTAAAGAGATAGGGGCTGAAAAATATCAGAAATCACGAAATACAGCAATTTACAGGTCTAATGATGTCACCAAATCTCTCTCTCACACACACACACACACACACACACACACATGCCATACACAATCATTCCTTCTTAAATTCATCAAACACCTTAAAATTTAAGGAGCGGGGAGTCTGAAAAACAACCAGAAGGGAAAAAAAGACACATTCCATTCAGGTAAAGAACAAAAATAGGGCTGGTAAGAGAAGCTGAAAGCAACGGAGATTTTGTTTTTGAAAGAAAAATTTTGATGCCAGTCTGGGGGCTTGAACTCAGGGCATGGTTGCTCTCCCTGAACTTTTTTTTTTTAATTTTATTTGTGAACATACTGTACAGAGGGGTTACAATTGCATGGGCAGGATAATGCGTACATTTCTTACCAAGCATTGCAGCCTCCTCCTTTGTT
>NW_012267286.1:1350493-1370807 GCF_000151885.1 Dipodomys ordii
ACTTCTCATTGTTGCATCAGATCCACCTGTATCCTTAAACAACTGGTTTTTCCCCATCTCCTCCACAAGTTATACTGACATCAAATATAGTGAAAGCATCTCCCTGAACTTTTATTTGCTCAAGGTTAGTTATCTATCATTTGAGTCACAGTTCTACTTCCAGCTTATTTTGGTGGTTAATTGAAGAAAGAGTGTCACAGACTTTCCTACCCAGGCTGCTTTTGAATTGTGATTCTTAGATCTCAGCTTTCTGAGTTAGCTAGGATTACAGGTATGTGGCTGAGAGATGGTTTTGGTTACTCATCCCTGTAATTCTAGCCACTTAGGAGGCTGAGATCTGAGGCTTTTGAGGTTTGAAGCCACTTCCAGCCAAAGGCTGGAACTATAGGGATATCTTATGTGGTAGGCTGTTAGCCTTTAGTAAAAAAGTCAAGCAATGTGAGAGACCTTGAGTTCAAGCCTCAGTACTGGCACAAAATAAACAACAACAACAAAAGGTAAGAAGGAAGGAAGGATAAAAGAGAAACAAGAAAGAAAAAAAATCTCCATTTCAGAAAGTTGATACTAAACAGTATTTTATTAATAGGTAAAGGCAAAATAAATATGCTTTGAAAAATCAAAAGCTGAAAAAGTTTAACACTAATGCAAGCATTTATAATAAAATTTAAGAAGGCTCCTCAGGTTTAGAGAAAACTATTTCTTAAAGACCATTGGCTTGAGTTGGGAAGGTGGCTCAGTGGTTAAGTGCTTACCTTGCATACCTGAGACCCTGGGTTCGATTCCTCAGCACCCCATAAGCAGAAAAAGCTGGAAGTGGTGTTGTGGCTCAAGTGGTAGAATGCTCCCCTTGAGCTGAAGAGCAGAGGGACAGCGCCCAGACACAGAGTTCAGGTCCCATGACTAACCAAAAAAAAAAAACAAATTAAAAAGACTATTGGCTTTAAGTATGTTGAATTGCATATCTCTAACACATATGGATTAGAAATGTAAAACCACAGCCTATAACTTAATAAGGAAAAAAGAGAAATATTTAAATAGTAGTATTTCACTCCTGTGAAAAGTGATATACTATTATTTATAGCTATTCTGTGATAAGTTGAGAATGCATATCCCTACCTTTATTTAGGAATGCTTCAATTGTACTCAAATGAACTTAGTACAACTGAAAGATAATAAAAATATATTAAAAGTGTCCTTCAATTATATATTAGTATAAGACATTTGATAATTATTAATAATTTTGTGAGTGGGATTGTTACAAATTCATTTACACATTTTATATGTACATATATGCACAAATCATTTGTGTTATATGTTATATAAACATATATGTTATATAAAATTAATATATATTAAAATGCATATTTTAATTATAAATGCATGTCTCTTGAATTTTCTGGTTATTCTATATACACTAGTAAGCACTATACACTTAATGGCTATTGTATTTCCTTTGTGTGACTCTTTGTGTATTTCATACATTTTTAATGTCATCATTTTAGCCATAAACCCAATATAATGGTGAGTAATCAATGTCTTTTACTTTTTCCCAAATACAAAAAAAATATTTTTCAATACTTCATCATTTGCTTCAGTTTTTCTTTCTTTTCACTTATAGACCACCTTAACAGGGTTACAAAACCTATGTCTTGGTTTGCTAAGATATTTTTGTTCTGTTTTGTCCTGTTTTACTTAAAATACATGTGACTATTTGGAAAACTACATAATCATAGTAATGTTCTACATTTTATTTGATATTATAGTGAGCTATATTAATTCTGTTTTTCCCCAATACCAGGACTTGAACTTGTGGCCTTGAACACTTGCCAGGCTTTCTTGCTTGTGGCTGGTGCTCTACCACCTGAGCCATAACCTCTCATCCATACATGAATTTCTGAATGAGAAATCGCTCTTGTAATCGTTCATTTCAATCTAATGCCAATATTTAATTAAGATCTTTTAGAGAGAGATTAGACTTCAATAATCCATTTAATAATATATACTCATGCACTTTTGGTATTATTTCTCATAGAACAAACTGGGAAGTGTTACTTCTTTTTTGATTGCCAGAGATAGTTTGTACAAAACCAGCATTTTCCCTTAGATCCTTCAGAAACAAGCCAACCTAACTAGCATCTACGTTTCTTTCTAGATTTCTAAATCTCAAATTGTGAAATCCTAAGTTTTGTTGCTTCAAATCATCTCCTTTGTGTTGCTCTCAGGAAAAATAATTCCTTAACTAATCTCTGTAGGATATAAACCTTTTCATTTTGGCTTACCGATTATAGTTTCAAACAGACTTAAAAAACCAACAGCCCAATTAATATGTGGATTTTGTTTTGCTTGGATGTCAGTCTCCATCAGTTGATGGAGACCCTCCATCCTTTGTTTTTGTCTCTTCTACAGCTATTAAAGAAATACTATTAAAAGATTATGTACAGAAGGGTTACAGTTCCATAAATCAGGTAACAAGTACATTTCTTTTTAAAAATTTATTTATTGTTATTGTAAAGGTGATGTATGAGGGGTTACGGTTATGTAAGTCAGATAAAGAGTACATTTCTTTTTGGACATGTCACCCATTTCCTTTCTCTCTCCAGGTTTTTTCCATCTTTTCCCCCCATAAATTGTACAGTTCATTTCCAACATAGTGTGTAGTGAGCACCACTGCTGCATTTGCTCACCCTTTGTCCCTCCGTTTATGTGCCCACCTTTGCCCTCCCTAAGACAGACAAATAAACTAGACAAAAAAATCTCAGCAAGCAGAAACAAGGAAGCAAAAAACTTGTTCCCACTTTTATTGAGTTTATTTCAATTATGTTTTATTTGACATGATCAGAGTCCAACCATTTTTAAAGAATCTGTAGGTGATATAGCTGTTTCTAATGTTGCTAAGGAGAACAATTTCATTTTGATCAGCCAAACCATCTCCATGAACATTCTTTGATTGATACAATATTTAGTTAAACAGGTAAGGGCCAGAGCAAGCACAGCTAAGCAGTGGTAAACCTGTAGATGGGGACAGATGGTTGGCTGATACTGTGTAAATACCCAGAATATCTGTTGTTTGGCAAAGGTAATTTTTTTTAACCTTGACTTATTATTTCACATTATAGGTTGTTTTGGAGACAGTATTCTTTCAGTAAGCTGCCTTCAGAACTAGCTTTGGACCAGTAACCAAAGAATACCTTTCTATTGGCAAGCTGAGGTTGAGTAGAAGGAAGGAGGGAAGGAGGGTAAAAG
Organism: Dipodomys ordii; assembly: GCF_000151885.1. Lineage (NCBI taxonomy): Eukaryota > Metazoa > Chordata > Mammalia > Rodentia > Heteromyidae > Dipodomys > Dipodomys ordii. The sequence goes on from NW_012267286.1 coordinate 1,353,737, forward strand.
CATGGTAGTGAACCATCTCCATAGCCATGGACTAGTGTCAGAATTTCAATTCTAGGCTACTTGGCTACCTTCCTCAAAACATTTATATTTACCTTCCTTCCTACTTATACTTATTTTCTTTGGTTGCTAGGTGATAGAAAGTAAGGAACACAAACAATAAAATTAGTATGACAGAAAATACAAAAATAGCTAGAAAGATAAATGCTTTCAGGGAAAGGCCACAAACTTCAAATATAAATCCAATAAATGAGGAATATTCTGTGCTACACTTTTCTTCAGAATAAGTTTCATGAAGTACAGGTTCCTTGAAATCTGTGACTTTTTCTTCTGTATTATGAAATAATACATAAATATTATAAATCACAGCTGAAATGCATTCAGCAATTGATATGTACCCGAACCAAGGTTCTAATTGCTTTGTTGTTCTTATTACCCAAATAATGCTTTAAAAATTTGTAATTATATTTATTTTAATGGATAGACAACAGTTAGATTTTAATTGGTATAACAGCATCAAAACTCTCCATATAATAGAACAATGTAGTGTTTTCCTATATGTATACATGGTGTAATATTCTCCTCACAGTAAACAAACTCCTTAAGAATTTATCTTTCCTTTGTAATAGAGACTTCCAAAATCTTTTCTTCTTACATTCACAATTGTATCACCTACTGAATGAAAGGCTGACACTTTTGAAAAATTTAATTTAGTAGCAAGTCAAGCTTCACTCTCCAAACCTCCACAGCGTCTTTGACCACAGCTCTGCTCTGAACTTCACTGAGCTTTAGATTCCTCTTGAGTGTGATTGCTGGGCTTGTACTTCTGCTCTGGTCATGCTGTAATTAACATAATGATCTCCAAGTCCAATGAAATGGTTCCTTGTTGCCATTGAAATGGTTCTGCTCTGTTTTATGGCAGCATTTATTCTTTGTAAACAGATAGCTCAGGATGATCGACATTTTCCATAAAGTAATGCTTGGCATTGATACTGTTTATCCAGATTTTACAGATAATGGGACATTTTTCTTTTATAATTTACCTCCTCTTCTCACCCGGCTCTCAGGAGTTGAGTATACAGTGAAGTAATCACACAACGTGTGCATATATCAAAAACATTACATTGATATTGGGACATCCATTGAAAACTTGTGCAGGTAACTATTACTCTAGATGCCTACTAATGGAGCTGTAAGCATTGTGCTGGGTACAAGGTCCTACGAACTTGCAGTGTGCAATGGGTGTAATGGCGTTTCTCCATAGGCTTTGCCCAGGTTTTGATCATCACAACCTGGGAGTTCTACCCTTGGGGGAAAAAGTTTGCACATGTAATTGAATTAATTTTTAGATGAAAAGGAAAATCAAGAATTATCAGGCATCTCTATAAAAGAGTTACAAGAATACAATGCCAGTGGTTCATGGCTGTAGTCCTGGCTACATAGGAGGCCGAGAATAGAGGGATCACAGTTCAAAGCCAGCCTCACAGGCAACAAAGTTCACAAGTCCCTACTTCAAAAATAACACATATAATGCAGAGCTCCAGTTGTGACAAACATGGTAGAGGGCTAGGCTAGCATGTGTGAGGCCCTGAGTTTAAACATCAGCACTGCCAAAACACAAAAAAGTTTTAGAGAAAATGACAGAAAAGCAGGTTATATTCAAGTCAAGAATGCCATTGTTTATGGGAAGAAAAGAGTACCTCTCCCACTAAAGCCTCCAAGAGAAGGGTCTCCTTAACATCTCAACTTGGGAGTTCTGGCCTGCAAAATTGTGAGAAAATAAATGTCAGTTGTTATAAACCACCCATCATAAGCTATATATAGACACAGAAAACAAATACATAGCAATGGATTAAAAAAAAAAAAAGAACTGGGTCTAGTTGCCAGTGGCTTATACCTATAACCCTAACAGAGACCTGTGGATTGTGATTCAAAGCCAGCCTGGTCAGGCCAGTCCAGAAGACTCTTTACCTCCACTTAATCACAGCAAAAGATGGAAGTGGTTTTGTGGCTCAAGTGGTAGGGTGCTAGCCTTTAGCAAAAACGAGCTCAGGGACAGCACCCAAGCCCAGTGTTTGAGCCCCAGAACTGACAAACAAAATGTAACAAAAAAAAAACAACAATAAAAAATGGAAGTAGACTTAGAGTCTGTAAGAAATTGTATCTATTATAGTTAAATCTTTATGTGAAAAGTTCTCTTAGCTTCCTACTTAAATATATATATATATATATATATATATATATCTAACTTTGTATGAATTTCAAGTTATTTTAAGAAATGTGCCCTTTCCTATTTTTAAGTCAACAACCTTTTTAAAATTGTCAAACTTTCCAAATAAAACCCAATGTATAAATAAACACCTGGGATGAAATCTTGAGCAAAGGTACAGTTACTTGAATGATTTTTAACATTGAGTTAAAAAGCTTTAGCCTCTCTTATCATTCTTCTCAGCTATTTTTATTGTAATTTGTCTCTTAGTTTTAATAGTAATAAGACTCATGTCTATTGGGTGAAATCAGAATCTTCTATCTGACAAGCCTTATACAAACCTAATAGTTGACAGCAGCTTTCTTCCTGTATCATTTTAGGGAAGTAGAAATTATCATTAAATAAATTATAAAGACAATCACGTGCTATTCAACCTGTGCTTTTCACAACAGATGAAAATAAGTAACATAAGAAATATGTCTAAAAATGTAAATGAACACAGCACAAAATTGCTTAGAATCCCTGAGTCCCTCTACTCATTCCTCAAATAAAACAAAGCTGTTTCAGTAATTCATCATGAATTTATTACTATATATTGTGAGGGGGAGGGCTTAAACTAGATTGCCTTTTGCAAATTTGTTCTGTTACTTCACAACTGTTGATAACATGTCTTCTTTTCCTCCATTGAGTTTTTGATATTTTGGATGAAAAATGTTGAACAGGCTGGCATTATTTCTGGACTTTCTATTCCTTTCCATGTTTTATGTGTCAATATTAAAGTGACCCATAATTTTAACTTTTGCTAAGTATCGAAATCCAATAAAGCCAATACTAAACATTTCCTCTTAATAAAAACCAGATTATTTTGCCTATTCTAAGTCCCCTTTCTATCCCATACATGTATCAGAATCCAGTAACAAATTTCTACAAATGAAGAGCCTGTGGAGATTTTGTTCTTTTTTATTATTATTTTTTTATTGTGAAAATACTGTACAGAGGGGTTACAGTTACATGGGCAGGATAATGCGTACATTTCTTACCAAGCATTGCAGCCTCCTCCTTTGTTCCTCCTTTGTTTCCCCTTCCCATCCTCTCCCTGCCCCCCCCCACCCAATCCTCCTCTCTCCTCCCCACCCACTACCAAAGTTGTAAAGTTTGTTTTCCACATAACGACTTGTACATCTCATTGTTGCAATGGGTCCACCTGTATCCCTATTTAAATGATTTGTTTTTCCCCTTCCCCTGTTGAGATTTTGATTGAAAGTCTACTCACTATGTAGGATGCTTTAGTTTAAATTTGTGACATGTTTTGTAGTTTTAACTGTAACTATCTTGCATGACTTTTGTTGAATTTAGTCACTCCCTTCAGCTGATAATGGCACTCAGTGCTGGAAGAATTGTGTTTTGAAGATGATAGAGACAGAACTGGAAAAAAGTCCACACACGAATAAGCCATTTAATTAAAATTGCTATTAAATATGTGAAAAGAACCATGTGAATCCCAGTGAAAGAACAAGGTTATCAATATGCATTGTATCTATTGGATAAAGTATTTTTTTGAAATCTAGGTCTGTGAAGTTTGTTTTCCTTCCAGAAATTTTGAATATTCACTTAAAAACAATTTTCCTATTAGGCAAAAATTTAAGTCATAAAGTAATGTCTATGTTATTTTTGTTGTTTAGGTAGTGACTGAGATTTGAACACAGATCCTCACACTTGCTCAGCTTGCATTTTTGTCTGGTGCTCTGTTACTTGAGCCATACTTTTTGTTTGTTATTTTGGAGACAGTTTTTGTTGTTGTTGTTTTACAAATTCCTGGGAAAGCTTCAAACTGCCATCCTTTGGATCTTAGTCTCCAGAGTTATTGAGATTACAGGTATGAAGCATCAATGCCCAACTAACATAATGTTTCATGTTGAACTTTTGAAAGAACTGAGGCAACATATTCTCTTTTCATAATCCATAATTGAACAAGTAGAGTCTAAATGGTCATCCTTATGATCAAGAAAAGTTTCCTCTTTGAACTCCATCTGGCCTATTGTCAATTGATTTGAGTTTTTGGAGGGAGAACATGTGTGTGTGTGTGTGTGTGTGTGTGTGTGTGTGTGTGTGCCAGTCCTGGGGGAGGGGGTGAACTTATGGTCTCATTAGTATCCCTGAGCTTTTGTGCTCAACATGAACTCCCTAGCACTTGAGCCAAACCTCTACTAGAATTTTTTGGAAGTTGAATGGAACGAAGAGCCTTGCAGACTTTCCTTCCCTGGCTGGCTTTGAACCACAGACCTCAGATCTCAGCCTCCCCAGTAGCTAGGATTACAGGAGTGAACCCTGGCTCCTGGGGAGGGAAGACTTTTTTCTTGCATGGTGATAGGCTGATTCTGAGGTCAGTCATGCCCCCTTTGGAGTATCCTTCTGTGAACTGTCTTCATTCACCAGAGCAAGGAGTGGTGTGCCCATGTCAATTTACACTCTTGAATTTACTCACAGTGTTCTTGTTCTATTAATCCTCCCTCCTACTTGAACATTCAAAGAACTCTATGGATATGAATTTCTCATCATCACAGAGGGACTGTATTATCACCCACTTTAATCCGTCTCTGAAAGTGCCTAGACATACCACAGTTACAGAACACTATAGAAGATCCATTTCTGTGAGGATCTTTATATGGTCTTGCTCTGAAAAGCCTCAATAACCTCCTGAAGCTTTGGAATTTCAGCCAAGGATAAAAATCACTTCCATATTCTTTGTGCTCCTTCTGAATTAACCATAGCAGTAACCCTGTCATGCTGATTGTGGACAGGTAGGGTCCTATCTCTCCTCAATTACTTATTTAAAAAGGATTTATGGCTGGCTTATTTTGTGACAGGCAGAAAATGCCACTAACCCCCGAGTTGACTCGAAACTATCAAGAAGAAACAAAGTCACATTATGCCATGTGCTAAACAAAGTGGTAGAGATGACAGAAAGAAAATGAAGGGTTTGAGGCCTGAGTTTCTGACAGAAGAAAGAGGCTTTAAATACTCGTCCCCACAGGCCTGAGGTGACAGCTGAATGACAGGAAAGATCAGGCATAATTGGGTCAGAGGAGCTGGCCTGTGGGCACAAGAGATAAGCATGGCCAAGATCCTGAGCTTCCAAATGAGTCTATTTCCCCTCCCTCCCCCACGCCAGGAACATGAAAAAGGCCAGTGTTGACAGTATAATACTTACAGGACACAGTCTTAGCCTGTGATATGACAGATTGAGCTAGGAAAATAACTGTTTTATGTGTGCTGGCTAAATTATTTGGAATTTTGTTCTGTGATAGAAAAGAGAGAACAAAAATAGAAAGGAAAGAATATTTCACTCACCATTTTACATAATCTTCCTCCCCTCCTTTGTTGTGTCAGCTGTGGGGCTTGAACTTAGGGCTTTGCAGTCACCCTTAGCTGTTACTACTCGAAGGTGGAGTAGAATAATAAACCAAAAATAATTTACCTAGAAAACAAGAAAAACCAGGAAAAAAAAAAGAGCAGAACCTGAAGAAATCTTCACTGCTAATTATTCCTTTACCACGTGACCGATGATTTGGGACTAGAAACGTGGCTTTTCAGAACAGTAACTATATTTTCCAACTCCTTTTTGGACACATGGCAGAATATTGGGCATGGAAGTAAGTAAAGCCTTTTCATGGAACGTTCTAGAAATTTTTAAAAATTAAAAACAAACAAATCCTACCTGTTTTCTTCTTCTGTTTTTATACCTTAGTTATACTAAATTCAATACAGTTACTTGACTGGCCCCAAAAGAAAACAGACTTGTTCTAAGAATGCTGGTGTTGGAAAGCTTCACATTCATATACTTATAAGCACAGAGAAGTTTTCTCTAAGACTACATTTCTCTAGAGCAGAACAAAACCACTCTTTTTATTTCAGAATGTGTTTGAAGAGAGTGAAGAGAGATTGACACCAGAAACATACATTTCTATAATTCATACAGAAAATAGTGTCAAGACTGTAAATCAGCCAAGCACGGTGGTTCATACCTGTAATCTCAGCACTTAGAAGACAGAAGCATGAGAATCATTACTTCAAGGTAAGTCTGGGGTACATAAAGTACTCTAGGCCACGTGGAGCTGTAGAGCATGACCCTATCCCAAAACAGAAAATCTGGTAACTCTCAATTCCCTTTATTTCACCTTCACCATTTTGCTTAATTGGTCTTCATTTTTCACCTATTTCTTGTACTCATGGAGGCAAAGTCCAAATTAGGACTTTTAGTTTTATCTGTGGGAAGAGGAACATTCCACTTAAAACATTTTCACATTGACAGAGAATTCAAACCAAAAAAGCTTTAATTGCCATTTAAAATACTCCTGGTAATTGTTACCTTTCTTTATGTAGATTATACACTTGAAACTTGAATGACAAGGATTAGAAAAGACCTAAATTCTCTGCAGGATTGACATGGCCTCTTTGTGATTCTGATTCATGAATCACCAGCCCCATTTGCTAATCACATTCAATTCATCAGAACCAGAGCACAGAAGAAGGAGAAAAAGAAAAAGAAAAGAAAAAAGCATGTAGAATAAGAGCCTGCCTGGTGGTAATAAGACATCTTCTAAAAGTTAGCATTATTCTTATTTGAGCTCCAGGTTGGCCTGTTTTTATTTGCACAGGTAGAATAAAACAATAGGTTTGTCTCTTTCTTCCTCTCTGCCCCTCCAGATTTCTTTCTCCTTTCCTCTATCCGCTTGCTTTCTTTGTCCCTTGTCTTCCCACAGCCCTTTCTTTTCTCCCTACCTCTCCATTCTTTCCTCCCTATTCTCAACACCATCCAATTTTTTTGACTGTTCTCCTTTATTACTACAGAGGAGGAGAAAAGTATTCTAATATTAGGACCAGGTCATTAATGATATATTGGCTTTGATATTTCCAACACGTCACAAGCTGGGTTTTCCCATTTTTCCCTCTTTCCTTTTTCCCTCTCTTAGAAATAAAATATGTGATATGATTATTACCATAAGATGTTTCATAGAGGGAGTACTGAGGGACACAAATAATAAAATAAAAATAGGATAGAGGTGCTCTAAACCCCAAAGCCTTCTATTATATTTTCTATGATTTTTTATTATTTAATGTCTACATATATAGTTTTGGCATGCAACTGGGTGATACCATCAAATTTGTGTCTACATATACTTTTTATTTTCCTTAATTCCAGAAAGTGCTTAATTTTGTGGGCAAAATAATACTTTTCTTAACTTTTCTTCTTGCCTTTTATGATAAGTTCACAATTTATTGTTTATATTTCCATTATTGAATTTTAATATTTAACATTTTATTACTAATATACATTTAGTTTCTAATCCTACTCCATAGGCTAAAATAAATCTGTTGTATAGAGAATAGAACAGAAAAAGAATAATAAAAAAAAACTACCCTAAATCTATATCCATATTCTAAAATGATTGAACTGGGTTGGAACCCATTAGAAATTTAACTTGCCCTTATCTAATATTAGTATTAGATATTAATTGATACTAATAATTATTAAATAATTGATATTGTTAACCTATATTAAAATTAGACAGTGACAAATTAACATACATTTTTATTAACTAGCCATTAATTAATATAAATAAACATTAATATTCATCTAATGATATTAGCTATTGATTTAACATTAGATATTAATATTAGCTATTAATAGATATCATATAATTAAATATTGTATTACTAAATCAAGACATCATATGCTAATATACTATATTAATATTGTTAAATTATTAAAACATATGAATACATCACAATTAGTATATATTTCATATGTATTTATATTATATGTAACATATATAATAGATATAAATGACATATATACTGATAGAATATATTAGTATGATTATTTATTACCAACAATATTATTAATATGCTATATTAATTATGTTAATATATTATATTCATTATTTGATATATGAGTCAATTATATTACATATGAACATGAAACAATGGGCTAAATTACTTATGTGAAGATCAGCAGGGACTCAGCCACATCGGTGTGGTGACTCTATTATGGCTCACCATCATCTGATTATTTATTTGAGTTGACAATAGAAGAATCTTCAAATGGTTCTCCTTGTGATGGCTCTGGCGGGCAAGCATGATGCAACATCTTCCTAGTGTGCATTCTTCCATATAAAGAGGGTGAAAATGAGCACTTCATGTCATAGATGTGATGTATTGATTATGGTTATGGTCCAGTCCCTGTCAATCAGATATACCTACGCACCTCATTTTGGAGCTGAATTAAATGGCAAAAAGGGCAACTTTCAATCTTATAGGAGAAACAAACAAAAAACACATGTAATGAGTGAAATATATTCTTATCTGTGCAATGAACCTCTTGAGACCAAAACAGGCTTAAAGTCAAGTGAGCTGTGGGGTATGTCCCAGAAAGGTAATTCTATGACTTTCTTTAAAAAAATAGCTTATTGGAAGCTTCATGCCTTATGTCTCTAAAAGTTAAGGCATGGTTATGTTGATTTCTAAAGCAGTGTAGAGTTTGAAATAGATGGTGACCTGCCATATACACTCAGATGAGTAGAATGCTTCAAATTGCAAAAGTTGGGGCTCTGAACTCCAGAATTGCCCATGTGTCTGTAATGAAAGTGGAAACAGAGTTTCTTCCCTTTTATATCAACTCATCCAGTTTTCTGTAGACGTTCTTTTGCAGTCATATAGAAGCTCATGTCATTTCAAAGGGATTCTTAATTATGATGCTCTGCTTACCATAATGCTTACTTCTAACTTGTTATTTGACACAGGGCCTTGCATGCTTTCCTGTTAATACCTAGTGAAACCCAGGAGAAAAATGATTATGATGTCAATAAAATTTCAAGATCGTGCTAATGTGTGGTGGTGATTCTGGGATTTAAATTGTAAGGCACTAGATAAGGAAAAGGAGGATATAATTTATGCATGGTGGTAGAGACCTTCCAAGGCCCCATCCTTTTTCAAAATAGAGAGTGGACAGAGGGAATGTGAGGGATAGAATGAAAGAGAGGAAGAGAGAAGGAGAAAAGGAGAGAGATACTGGGATAGATGTGGAGAGAGATTGAGACAGACCTTAAGACAGATATTGGGAGATAGACTGAGAGAAAGAAGAGTAATATGGACTAATAGAGTAAATACATTCAATCAGCGCAGTGCAGCTGTACATTGTATGCTACACGGGTTGCTTTCCGATTGCGACTACATCTCACAGAGCAGAAACCCAGCACGGTGACTGAACGAGATGAAGGGAAAGAATGACTTTTGTTCAGGGATGAATGCAACGATGGAAGGGCATTTCTGTTCAGTGTGTCAGCCTGAGGTTACTTTACGCTGTTCAGTGGTGACACTCGGGTCACTTGTTGTGTAGACGGGGCGTGGAAGCATCTGCGGTCCTCCCTTAGCCCCGGACTTCTCGGGTGGCTATCTCTTCTCACCCACTGCTGCTTTAGTATCTGGCAGCTGCGCACCCTGTCCAGCTGCCGCTCACACCGCACATGTGATGGGTCCTCACCCATCCTGTGTGCACACCCAGCTTGAGCGTGGGAACTAGTTATGGGAGCAGCGGCTCCACGTGGGCCCTTCCCTGGACGCTCCAGTCTGGCCAGAGAGTAGGGTCCAGGACTCTGTGGAGTCCAGGCCTTTGGCATCACCGACTGATCTCTGCATCACAGGTTGAAGGTGAGTTCCTGGAGCCTACAGTATTTTGCTTTCCTGTCTTCCTTGTGGTGAAAATCTGGAATTGCTTGTTGAACTTAAAAAGAAAAAAAAGTCAACGAAACTTATTACAGGAACGCAAATGACTTGACTAGATGTTTTGAACATACTGTTCCCATGGTCTCCCCCTCCTCTCCCCCCCCCCCGTGGGTGGCATTCAAAATGAATTCCTTCTGCTGCCCTTTTCTCATTTTCAGTACGATCTCATTCCCCTATGTTGGCTTGCTTAGATAATATCTTTTCCAGAGTCAACGCAGCTAATAGATTTAACACTAATGTATCTTGACCAAAATGTCTGAATATCACACTGTCATTGGACAAAGGTCTTTTGCTTCTGTAATCAACTCTTTCCTGTCTTAAACATGCTTTTCAAAACCCACCCTTAGCAGGTTTGTTTGCATAGTTATTTGTATTATAGAGAAAGTGAAAAGAATTTTGTACAGTATCTTAAATACTATGATAATTATGTTTAACATAACTGACTTAACAGGTGCTATTATATACCTTAGTTTTGATTTGTTTTGGTATATAGACCTGTGACATTTAAAGTATGTGGAAATATCTTGTGTATTCTACAAAACAAAAATGTAGACAAGTTAAAAAATTTCTATGTAGTACCCAGGTCATAAAAAATTAGGGTGACAATCCTTAACAAATATTTCAGATTTTTTATATGAACACAAAATCTTGTGTCCATATAATACACAGAAGTGATTCAAATCCAGGATTTATTTTTCTGTAGTTGTGTGAAAAGTTTTTTTTTAAAATAAAAGCTAGAATTTAGATATTTCAAAGCTATTTTTAAACTTAACTCTAAGTACATCATTAGGTGGAATAAGGAAATGATTTTACTTTGCAACAGAGTACTGAAAATCTAGTGCCTTTTAAATGTAATGATTGTTTCTTAAGCTGTACTAAAAAATACCACAACCCAGCTGGGCTGACCATTGATCTCGTACAGTGAGGAACATTGTACACAATTCTTGCAGTTAATTTTATTACTCTCTGTAGAGCTCTCTGTAGATTTTCAGGAGCTACTGATTCTGCAAATGACAGAAATCTGGAAAGGAGCATCGATTGATTTGCATGAAGAAATGTTTATTAGGTGGTTGCAAAACTTTGGAAATAAGAAGAATTTAAACCTATAACATTTAAACACAGTAAGTTTTCTCTTTGTTCGGAACTTTCCCTAAAACAAAAATGTTCCTTTTTGTTTGACTTTAATCATCAGGAACTGATGATGGTGGCGATGGAGGCAGGGGAAGACACAGAATTGTTGATAGACTTTTGTAAGTATAAATGGGATATGATATATGTTATGAGCCAATAAATACTTCAATGAATAATTTTTTTTTTGGGTCTGGTTGTGGGGCCTGAACTCTGGGCCTGGTTGGTGTCCCTCAGTTCTTCAGCTCAAGGCTAGTGCTCTACCTCTTGAGCCACAGCGTCACTTCCTGCTTTTTTCTTTTTGCTTATGTGGTGCTGAGGAATCGAACCCAGGGCCTCAGGCATGCAAGGCAAGCGCTCTACCACTGAGCCACCTTCCCAGCCCTCAATGAATAATTTTTAACATATCATCAAGTTAGGTTAGTACATGTTATATGATAATATTGCTTCTATGGAAGTGCCTTGAAAAAGGCAAAAACTAATCCAATGAGATATTCCATCTGTTAAATATTTGTTCTTTGTAAAATGTGACTGCAGTAAAAGAACACATGGTCCAATCAGTTTACACACTCAGGAGAAGAACAACTATCTATCTATCTATCTATCTATCTATCTATCTATCTATCTATCTATTATGTATATATAGGTGTTTGTATCTATTGGCCTACCTACCTACCTTCCTACTATGTTGTATGTATGTATTTATACATATATAGTGTCTATATATAGTATCTCTATATATAGTACCTATGTATATATAGTATCTATATACTATCCATCTATGTATCTATGTGTGTATGTATGTGTGTGTAAGTATCTATTCATGTGTCTATATATACATGTAGGTGTGTATATATGTATGTATGTATCTGTATCTATCTATGTATCTCTGTATCTGTCTATCTATCTACCTACCTACCTACGAGTCTATCAGGATATCTTTTTTTGTGTTAGAGAGGATTGAACACAGGTCCTAATGAATGCTAAGCCAGAACTGTACCACTGGGCAATATCCTAGCTCTTGATTTATATTTTATTATAAATAAAAAATATTTGGACAACTTAAACATTCTAATAAATTCAAGCATAGCAACAACTAGAGTAGTGTTTAAGGAAATAACCACTTTAGTCTGGCTAAATTGATATATAAAATTAACTAGTATGTCTGGAAAGTTAAGAGCAATTTTATACAGGAGGTAACCTTCTAAAGAAGGTTCTTAAAGGGATGGGTAATATTTGAAGGTAAACAATATAGACAGAGATTTGACTAAAAGAAATGGCAATAACATAGGTAGGGCAGCTACTAGCATTTCCAATTACAGAGAAATCCTTTTGTGCAAATGCTTAGAATTCAGAACCATTCTTTGCCAAGGGCAGTTGCGCAGTTGACTGGAGAAAGAAAAAGCCAAATAATATGAATAATATAGACACAAACCTTCAAAGTTGAAAAAATATAGGCTGTCATTTATTCCAGCAATCTTAGCACAGTTTTAAAATTACCCACCTGTCATTTGGAGACTTATTTTCTCCTTGATTACTTCCAGTTCAGACATCTAAATTTCCTATCAGGCAGATGCTCTGAGATTTTTATAATTTCTTTTTCTCTAGAACATCATTAATTTTCAGAATGGCAACTGTGAGATAGAAGATATGGCAGTGTGTGCTCCCTGGCTTTAGACTGGGTTCCATCATTTATTAGCCATGTGGCTGTGTATGGGCTCTGAAGCCTTCCTCTTCTGTAGAGTCTAGGAGGAGCAGCAATGCCTTCTGGGAATGTTGTCAGAAATACCTGAGTGAAACCCTAACGTATGGCATTTTAAATCACATAGATAGCAAGTGTTATTTTATTATTATAACAATGCAGCACATAACATTAATACTAATCTAGTAATAATCTAAAAAATAGTATTACAATGCTACACTGTTGCAAAATGGCACTCACTTGGTAGTGGAATGAAAGAACACTTCCTGGCAGTTATGTCTTGAACTGTTTCTTTTCTTACTGTAACAATGCTGAATTTAATGAATAGTTCCTCATAAGCTAATTTCCAAGTATTTATGATTTCTGGTTGCTTCTTCAGTGTACATACTATTTGTTAATTTTCCCTCCTGGTAAGGTATTTTCTAGAAATCAAGCTTTTTGATCAAAGTATAATAGTCAGTGGAAATCTTTGCATCATTTTTTAATGTTTTTTATTGTGAAAATACCATACAGAGGGGTTACAATCACATGAGGGTGGTAATGAGTACATTTCTTAGCAAGCATTGTCGCCTCCTCCTCTGTTTTTCCCCTTAGATCCCTGCTCTCCACGACTACACTGCCTCCCCACCCCCAAAGTTGTAAAGTTCATTTTTTGACCTAGCATCTTGTACATCTCATTGTTGGAATGGGTCCACCTGTATCCAAATTTAAACTATTTGTATTTTCCCTTCCACTCCCCAAATTATACCAACATCAAATGCAGTGAAAACAGGGGTTATACTGTCAGGGAGAAACATACAAAGCAACAAAAAAAATCACGTGGTACCTTATAAATACGTCAGAAACAATAGCAAGAATGAAAAAAAAAACATTTGAGTCCTTATCTTGGGGTTCATTTCACCTAACATCATCTTATCTGACCTTTTCTGCTTGTTTCAGACATATACTAGTTATTGCAAATAAGGGAAATCTTGGGACCTATGTGTCTTTGGGCCTGGCTTACTTCACTTAATATAATTTTTTCCAAGTCTTTCCATTTCCTAACAAATGGGGCAGTGTCATTCTTTCTGATGGAGGCAGAGAATTCCATTGTGTATATATACCACCTTTTCTTGATCCATTCATCTACTGAGGGGCATCTGGGTTGTTCCATATCTTAGCTATGGTGAATAATGATTCCATAAACATGGTTGTGCTGGTAGCTTCAGTATGGTCTTGTTTGTGATCATTTGGGTAAATGCCCAAAAATGGGATTGCTGGGTCATAGGGGAGCTCTATGTGGAGTCTTTTGAGGAACCTCCATACTGCTTTCCAAAGTGGTTGGACAAGTTTAACTCCTACCAACAATGCAGTAGGGTTCCCTCTGTCCACATCCCTTCCAGCATCTGTTGTTATTAGAGTTCTTGATTATAGCCATTCTAACTGGGGTGAGGTGGAATCTTAATGGTGTTTTGATTTGCATTTCTTTTATGGCTAGAGAGGTTGAGCATTTCTTCATGTGTTTATTGGTCATTCTTCTTTCCTCTTCAGAGAAGTTTCTCTGTTAGTCTTAGCCCACTTATTTATGGGGCAGTTGTTTCTTTGAGGACTTGTTGTTGGGGGATTTAAGTTTTTGAGTTCCCAGTAGATTTTAGACATAAGACCCTTGTTCATTGTGGCTAGTGAAGATTTTCTCCCAATCTGTGGGCTTTCTATTGATCTTTCTAGCTATGTCCTTTACCATCCAGAAGCTCTGCAACTTCATGCAATCCCATCAAAGCCAGCCAATTAGAAGGAAAGGAAATCTCTCTATTTGTATCATTTTATATACAGTTTCCTTTTATATAGTCTCTAAATAGTTATCTGATAACTGTTGAATAAAAAAAACATCATAAATAGTCGCTATTGTGCACCTGATGTCTGCTGAGCAAAACCAGGAACATATTCTTCACATATACACAAACCCACTGTATTTGTTGTTTATTATAGACCATGATTGGTGGATGCTCATGGCCTTACAAATTGCTCTTGTTGACTTATTAGACTTTATTCCACTTGGTGGCAGTCATAATTTGATACATAAAATGCCTACATCTTAGTCTAAGTTGTTTTGATTCATTTCTTTGACTACCAAATCAAAGTCCTTATAAGCCACATTATAGCACCTGTCTGAATGTTGTTGATTGGCAAAAGGTTGTTAGAACACATTTAACTACATCCCCAGGCAATCTACTTCTCATTTGTCTTTCTTTTATTTTTGGGAGGGAGGTTTAGAATATTTCTTTTTGTTTATTATCTTTAAGTAGTTGTACAAGGGAGTTGCCATTCAACAAAGCAGTTTATGAATACAGTGCATCTTGATCAATGTCGCAATTGAGTATCTTGAAACACTTTTTCAAAGTTTCTTTGAAGGGAGACTTGATTTAGAAAACTTCAAGGAGGGAACTTAGTTTTGTGGCTCCTTGTTGTAGGAAATCCATACTTACCACCCAAAGATATTGACAACTTTCAGTGCTCTTACTATCATTCGGATCAATACATAATCTACTCCTAGAGTATAAGGCATTATGAAAGGCAATTGAAGGAATGAAATGTCAACAACGAATGGAAAAGATTGCTAGATCTTAGGACAATTTCTTGTCCTTTTCTGGGAGCCGAGAATAGCTTCATTTCCTCACCTACCTTGTGGAAAATAAATTAAATGAGTTCTCAATGGTGAAATTTGAGCTGACAAAACCTAGACTTAAAGTAAAACATGTTGCTTCTGAGTTCTCTCTCTCTTGCTCTGCTTATTCTGAAGATAAGATGCCACAGTGAACAAGAGTGGCAAAAGATGAAAAAATACTGTTTTCTGAATCAGAATTAGCTGAAAATCACTGACTCTGAAGCACCAGCTACTTAATTGATTGATTGATCGATTGATTGATTGTGTGTGTAGCCATGTGTGTGCCAGTACTTGAGCTTGAACTCAGGTCCTCTTATTCTCACTCAACTTTCTTTTTCAAAGCTGGCACTCAATCACTTTTTGCCAGTTAATTGGAGGTAAGAGTCTCACAGACTTTTCTGTCTGGGCTGACTTTGGATTGTGATCCTCAGATCTCAGCTTCCTGAGTAGCTAGGATCACAGATCTTAAAACAATCTTGTTGTTTTCAAGCATTTTAAGACATTGAAAAGAAAGCAGAAACCCTCCTAATCTAGTTTTAGATGCCCCTACTGATAATGTCTGCAATTGGACATATTTCTTAAGTTTAGGAGATACAATGTGCAACAATATAAAAAATTTCTAGCAGAGAGCTGATTCAAGATCATTAAATCAATGTTATAATATTTACTAGAAAAATATGATTGATACATTTGGGATATTCTCAGTAGCTGAAAGTTTTAAAAAGTATACTTCTATAGTGACAATTTTTAGCTTTTCTCTCTGATTCTTTTTTCAACATTGAATTAACTACGACATTGAATTAACTATGACATTGAATTAACTATGAATTAATTGCAACAGATGTGTCTTATCCCGTCAAACAAAAATAACTTTCCAGAGACTGTTATTCTCTTATTCTAAGATTTCTTTTCAGTTGTATATTTTCTTTATTAAATCCTCCTCCCCTTCATTTTGTACTGGATCTGTTTACTCCCAATAATCAGGGCTAGAAGTTCATTTTTAACCACTGTTAGGCTCACAAGTTTCTAAAATTAACAAAATGAAGACCACATTCAAGTTTATTTTTACTGAGATGTGATCATTAGTATACCTCTGACTGTAATGATGCTATTTTCTAGGAAGTGGACCCAGAAAAGTGTTCTTTGTCAAAGGTTAAAGTGATTACACAGATCAAGATGAATTGTAAATATAATTTGCCCTGTTAAGTTTTAAACTAAATTCAATACATACCCTAAAAATTGAAAAAAGTGAGGAAAGGGATGGGTGAGAATATTGAAAGGGGTGCATGGATCAAGATGCACTGTATTCATAAACTGCTCTGTTGAATGGCAACTCGTTTGTACAACTACTTAAAGATAATAAAAATATTCACACAATTATAATGCAACCCCTGATCTTCCCTCTTCTATTCAGTTTATAGTCATGTTGGTTTTGCTTCCACAAATTATGAACAAATATTCAGCCAAATAGATACTTGCAGAGACCTGGTGTGTGTGTGTGTGTGTGTGTGTGTGTGTGTGAGAATAATATCTATCTATCTATCTATCTATCTATCTATCTATCTATCTATCTATCTATCTATCTATCTATCTATCTATCTATCTA
>NW_012267286.1:1370857-1383518 GCF_000151885.1 Dipodomys ordii
TCTATCTATCTATCTATCTATCTATCTATCTATCTATCTATCTATCTATCTATCTATCTATCTATCTATCTATCTATCTATCTATCTATCTATCTGGGAACCAGTACTTGTAATCTTAGCTGCTCAGGAGGCTGAGACTTGTGGTTTATGGTTCAAAGCTAGCCAAGGCAGGAAAGTCTGTGAGACTCTTATTTGCAATAAACTAGCAAAAAGCTAGAAGTGGAGCTGTGGCTCAAGTGGTCAAGTGTTAGCCTTGATCATAAAAGCTTAGGAATAGCACTGAGATTGTGAGTTCAAGCCCCAGGGCTGGGACACATACACAATACTTTATATATAAAGTGGATACATTGTCTAAATCTTTAGCCAATCATAGCAATGGATTGAAAAATAACAATTAAACTTCTTTCATAAACACTGTTGCCATCTATACTCCTGAGCCAAATCTACTGCCCTAAACTAGCCAAAATACATTCTTTTTAATACGCTCAGTATTCCCCGTGGTAGAGCTGTGATATGTTTCGTATAAAAATTCTGCCTTTTGGGCATCAAACATTTTTAGGTTTAAATAAGACAAAATTGATTTTCTTGCAGAGAGCCTATTTGTGTGTGTGTGTGTGTGTGTGTGTGTGTACCTATGTTAAGATACTTTTTTAAATTAAATGTCAAATCCAGCTTGGCACTGGAAAGACAGTACATGCTTGATGTTTGAGGAAAAGCTGTCAGCTTGTCTCCTCTCGTCAAATTGCCAGCTGCCTGTTCGTAATTAGTTTAGGCTATGGGCTCAGTGTTGGGCAAAAACCTCATATCACAAATGGCTCAATACTGTGTGACTTGGGGGGAAATATGAGACAACCTATTTGTCTTTGGGAGATTGAAATTTTTTTTTTACTTTTAATTATTTAAGGTTATTTTGGGGACTTTTTTTAGAGGTGCAACAATAAATCAGCAATCTCATTCAGAGTAGAGCATGGGAAAGGAAAAGTGAAATCCCTATGAATCTTGATGTCTGGTCCCAAAGTAGGAATACAATTTTTAATTTTATTTGCCATTGCGGTGTTAAATAGTATTTTAATTTTACATCTTGAAAAACTGATGTGGCTAAAGTTGGAAAAATATTTTATTTGGTGTGCTATGGCAAAGTTAAACATTATTATATTTTTACATCTTGAAAACTGATGGAAAGTCATTGGTCATTGAGACACCTGAATTCTGTCTTAATTTTGCATGTGTGTGTATTTACTGGCACTGAGGCTTGAACTCAGAGCTGGATACTGTCCCTTACCTTTTTCCAATCAAGGCTAGTAGTACTCTGACCACTTGGACCAGAGCTCCACTTCTGACTTTTTGATAGTTAATTGGAGGTAGATATCTCAAGATAAACATCTTTCTTGCCCTCAGATCTCAGCCTCCTGTGTAGCTAGGGTTACAGGCGTGAGCCACTGGCACCTGGCTTAAGCATCTTTTTTTAATAGCAATTTTTTTATTGTGATTAAGTGATTATATAAATTTCACAAATTTCACATTATTGTGGGATAGTGATGCTTAATTAAAGTCACAAACACATTCTAACCTTCATGGGGCAAATTGGGTTTACATGGTCTTTAAAGTTTATGAGTTCTATGAGCTTTGACAATACAGTTATTTCTTCCACATTGGATGATACGTGGATTTCTTTTCTTTTGCTTAGTGTCAGCTGTTCCCTCTTTCTCGCTCATTCTCTCCCTCTTATCGCTGCCATTGAGTTACTTAGTTTGCTTTGATCAATGACCAGTGCAGCTGCTGGGTCCCGCTGTTGTATGTTTTCCAGTTTCCCTCTGTTTCTGTATCCTCCTGCAAATTTCCCTCCCATGGGCACATATATATCATATATGTAGTCAACAGCATGAGGTCCTTTAGTAATGATTCAACCAGATGAGTGGAGATCTTTTGTTTCTCGAGTTTTGTTTACTTTATTGTTATCTCTGTACGTTTTGGATTTAACATCCACATATCAGGGAGACCGTGTGCTGTTTGTCTCTTTGCTCTTGTCTTACCTCACTCAACATGATTTCTTCTAGTTTCATCCATTTCCTTGCAAATGCCATCTTTCTAACAGCTTCATAATATTCCATTTTATATAGGTACCACAATTTTTGGATCCATTCACCTGTAGTGGGGCATCTGGGTTGTTAAGCATCTTTTTTGCAAGAGTCTATTGGTGGCATGTTGCCAATTTTTGTTTGATTGAAAAGAAAGTCTTTATTTGTGTATCTATAGTTCATAATTGTTACTTATAAAGTCCTTGTTTATCTAAAGTATAACATGTGTGTGATCATAAACTAGAACTCCAGTTTATAGGCTACTTGTGGGCTCCATATTTTCTCCCCACTCCAGACCTTGTCACCATGGTGATTCTGATCCGTTCACATAAATGGTCCCCTTTTCAGGGTGAAGCCATACTGGATTAGGGAAGGGCCAGACTGTGCCAGGACAAGAGTGAGAATCTCCTCGTAGAATTCTAGGTTAACAAGTTTTGGTTTTTTTTTTTTTCTTTTTTCCTTTCCTGTTTTGTGAACATCACAGCCACATTTACAGCTGAATTTATTTCCCCCCAATATATTTTAATCTTTTTGTAGTAGTACAAAGGCATTGCCATTTAACAAAGAAGTATAGGTAATGACTCTTGATCAGTGTCACCCCTGCCATAATTCTCCCCATACCTCCCAGACCTACCAGTTCCTGAACTTTTAATTGTGTGGAATATGTATTGGATTTTTTATAAAATTCAATGTTTCTTGGTTTTCTCTTGCTCCATTGTCATCTGTAAGTCACTTTCAGATGACATGTGTCATCTACTTGGAGCAATCAGGTGGGTTTTTTGTTTTTGTTTTTGTGCCAGTCTTGGGGTTTGAACTGGGTGCTGTCCCTGAGCTTCTTTTTGGTCAAGGCTAGCCCTCTACCACTTGAGCCACAGCTCCACTTCCAGCTTCATGTGTGCATGTGATTAGATAAGAGTCTCATGAATGTTTCTGCCTAGCCTGGGTTTGAACTGCAGTCTTCAGATCTCAGCCTCCAGAGTAGTCACAGGCATAAGTCACCAGCGCCCAACATAATCAGGTATTTTTATATGACAACATTTAAGATCTTCCATTTGACCTGGGTTCTGTTAGTCTCACTGAGATGCACTAGCATAGATTTTACCATTTCTGTGTGGGGTCGATTGGGTTTATTGAATCTGGGGATTGATGACACTCATAGATTCTCATCACAGTGCCCTCAAATATTGCCTTCCTTCATTTTTTTCCCTCTACAGTGACACACTTATCAAGAGCTTACTGGGTACTCAGCACTATGCTAGTCATTGAGGATACACATCTGACCAAAAATAGCCCAAAAATCTATTAGTATTAGTGGTCCTATGTTGGAGAAAAACAACATATATACAAAAAACAAGGCCAAACAGTTAGAGGAATGAGAGATGTTATGACTTAGAAATAAAGCAGGAACAGGGCAGAAGGGAGTGCACGGGAGCCAGATTGCAATTTAAATAGTGTGTATAGAGAAGGCCCCAAGAAAAGATGCTACTGGAATAGATGCACAGAGGCAGGAAGGGAATGAGTTTGCAGGAGAATCTCAGGAAGAGGGCTTCCCTAGCAAGGCCTTTCTGGTTGAGGAAGAAGTCTCATGTGTTCCCAGAGATTTAAGGGGACTGGCCAGATTTATGCAGTGCAGTATTTGCTTCCAAAAGGAGCAATGTACAGGAGAATGCATAGAGATTGCTCATTTTCGATTAAGAGGTACACTAAGCATAACATATCTTGCTTTTGTAATAGATATATATTATAAATCCCAATTCATAAGGCATGCACACATAATGACTTTATCCTTTGGGGCTGCATAAATGAAACTTAATTGTTCTATAATAACTAGTCTAAATATGTGAATGTAAGTTGTTTCATTTTCAATTTTTAGAATATTGTTTGGTATAATTTTAAAATTTGGGAACCTTCATCTCAGCAATGATAAGTTCTTATTTTTTTTTAAAACTTTAACATTCAATCAACAAATAGAAACATATTTTCAAAACGTTTTTCTTTTTTCTTTCATGCAATTGTTTCTAACGTATTTATAAGATGATTTCTATGTTGCTTTGTATGTCCCTCCCCCACGGTATAACCCCTGCTTTCACTGTATTTGATGTTGGTATAATTTGTGGAGGGGAAGGGCAAAAACAAATCGTTTAACTAGGGATGCAGGTGGACCCATTGCAACAATGAGATGTACAAGTCATTATGCCGAAAAACTAACTTTACAACTTTGGTGGGGGGTCGGAGGATCAGGTGGGTGGAGGGGGGAGTATGGGAAGGGATGGGAAGGGGAAACAAAGAGGAGGCAACAATGCTTGATAAGAAATGTACTCTTTATCTTGCCCATGTAATTGTAACTCCTCTGTAAGGTATTCTCACAAAAAATAATTTAAAAAAACATTTTAAGAAGGATTTCTCTCCTTTAAGTAGAAATATATATTCCTTTTGAAAATGATTTTTGTCTTTTTAGGTAGATGTATGTAACTTTAAAAAACTCTAGCTTTTATTTTTAATTAATCTTAATTAGTCCTAGGATAACTTAATCTTAATTAGTGAGGTTACTAATGTTAATTAGTCCTAAGGTAACTTAGAATCTATAGAGTCTGCACTCAAATAATGCAAGCTCTGTGTGTGTGTGTGTGTGTGTGTGTGTGTGTGTGTGCGCACACTTAGCTCTATAACCTTTAATGGAGCTGTGGTAAGGAAAATCTAAAAGAACCGTGTTTGGAATATATTTTTAAGTTAAAAACTATTAATTAAATTTACTTGCAGTTTGATCTTTAGTGCAAATAAGTTATAAAAATTGGGAAAAGCAAAATGAAAGATGATCTTGACAATAAAGAATAATAACAAATGAATGTCTTCTTTTCCCATCTGGAGATATATTCCTGGCATCTTAAGATAAAACTTTCTTTCTGTTCTCATTGTGTATGTGTGTTTGTGTGTGTGTGCGTGCGTGTGTTGGTCATGGAGCTTGAACTCAGGGTCTGAGTGCTGTCCCTGAACTTTTATGCTTAAGAGAGGTTTTGAGCCACAGCTCCATTTCCAGCTTCTTTGATAATTAATTGAAGGAAACATGTTTACAGACATTGCTACTTGAGCTGGCTTCTAACCATAATCCTCAGACCTCAGCCTCCTGAGTAGTTAGGATTACAGGCATGAGCTATTGGTACCGAGCTCCTGTCATTGCTTTTGTAGGGACCCTTTCTCCTGGTAAAGTTATAAACTGGTCATTCCTGGTTATACTGATAGGATTTAGGGACTTCTTTATTGTTGTTGTTTTTGTTGTTTGATCTTTTCTCTCTACATGTTCATCCTCAAGACTTAACTTTGTAATATGATATTGACCCTCAACTTACTTTCCAAGGTTTCTCACCAGAAATTTCTCTATGAAACTCTTTATTAGTCATTTTTGTTTTGGAATTGTTTGTTAAGATTGTTCTTGAATTTCTGAACTCAAGTTGGCCTTTCAAGTAGCTGGGACTATAGGAATTATATATATATGTAATATATATAGTTATACATATAAATATATAAATATAAACATATATTTTTTATAAATTTAAATATAATATATAATTTTATAATATATCACATAGTTTTATATATACACATATAGATTTTGTATATAACATAATTTTAATATATATGCTATAATTTTAGAATTATATATAATTACATGTATATTTCTTTATTTCTATATATGCTTTTAAATTTTAATTTTTTTTTCCTTTACAGTCCTGTGGTTTGATCTCAGGACCTCAGTCTACCATGGAATCATGCCTCCAGCACTTTTTGTTTGGAGTATTCTTGGCATAGGGCCTTGCTTCCTGCCGAGGCAGCGTAGCTAGGGAGTGGTTGCCTACTTTAGGCTTATCATCATCGTGGGGCTGACAGACAGGCATGTGTCACATGAACAAAATCTTTCTGCTGAGATAGAGTCTTTCAGACCCTCCTTCTGAGGCTGGCCTGGAGTAGCGATGTCCCCAGTCTAGGCCTCCTACCTAGCTGAGGAAGACAAGCATAGGCCTCAGTGCCCACACATGAGTTGAAAGGGGTCTTGCAAACTTTTCTGCTGGGGCTGGCTTTGAACTTTAATCCTACTGTTCTCAGTGTCTTTGAATTACAGTGTCCTAGAATTGCAGGTGTGAGTATTGACACTCATCTGATTACCTCTGTAATCATTTCTCAGATTTACCAAGGTAGTTGAGTTTTTTTTTTTTTTTTAACATTTTCCCTTTCTTCTCTTGTAATTTTTGGTTTCAGTGAATCTGTCATCAGCTGATGTTAGTGTAATTCATCTTTCACTCTGTTTTATCTACTTGTCTCTATTAAGATGCGTAAGTCCTTCCCAGAGAATCATTTCTATTTTATTTTAATAGCTTTATTGAGTGTGCATTTCACACACTACACAATTCACCCACTCAAAGTGCTAAATTAATTTTATGGCTTTTTAACCATATTCAAAGAGCTGTATGTCCATTACCTCAGTTTGGCATATTTTTTATTATTCCAGAGCCTAGAGGTGTTACCCACCGATTTTCATGTGGTTAACCAATCCAATTGCATATTCATTCTCTATATATTATGTACATTCCTTTTCAAATAGTTACATAATATGTGTCCCTTCGTGACTAACTTCTTGTATGTAGCAAACTGCTTGCTGTGTTCACCCCTCTCTTGTTCAAGATTTTTAAATTAAATTTCTTGATTTCAGATGAAGTAAAAATATTTTCCCTTGGTTTGTTTTATCTTTCAGTTTTACCCTTTATGCTTCAGTTTTAGACTGCCCAGGGAATGCTTGTAACTTCTAGGCCTTTTCATGTGCTGTTTTTTCTTCCTAGAAGATTCTCAGTATTCGTTTGTTCTAGCCTACACATTCTCTCTTGCAGAAAGTCTTTGCTAACTTGCAGAAGACTGGAATAGTTTCTCACATGGACTTAGAATTTTTCAGTATGACTCTGATAGCCTCAGCATAACATAATTGTCTGGTGTTGTTTTTTCTCCCGTAGGGTGTAAATTGAAGAATTGACCTTCTCAACAGGCTACTTCTTGGTTGAGTCTAGTATTGTTAATAGGCCCTAAGAGTAACAATCTCTATGGAAAATAATGTTCTTAAGAGTCAAAATGACTCCTGTAGTCCTGGAACTGGAAGAAAGACTCATCTCCTAGGGGAAATTCTACCTCCTGTAAGGAAGTATTTTAAAAACTACTTTTGCTCAAGAGCACTAATGACTTAGGTGTAGGAATTCACTAGAAGCAGTAGAAAATCTTGGCTTTTTGTTTCTATTTTGCCTGTCTTTGCTCTAAGCTATTCTTTGTGTAGGCTCTTTGAATTTGCCTTGGGATTATTGAAAGACAGGACTGAGCTACCTTATGGGTATGTCAAGAGGTGGACTGGAAACAACTTCGACTTCTGATGAGTACAGATTCACTGTGTGCCAGGGGCTCACATCTGTAATCTTAGCTACTCAAGAGGCTGAGATTTGAAGACTGCAATTCAAAGCCAGCCTAGGCTGGAAAGTCCATGATTTTCTTATCTCCAATTAACCAACCCCCAGAAAGTCCAAAGTGGATTTGTGGCTCAAGTGGTAGAGCTCTAGCTTTGGAGCAAAAATGCTAAGGAACTGTGAGAGTGTGAGGAAAGAGTTGACATTGTCCATAAAGGTGACATTACCTTTCTAATAACAATAATTTTTTTAATGCTAAGGAAGCTGAGTACTGGTAGCTTACACCTGTAATCTTAGCTATTCAGGAGGCTGAGAACTGAGGATCACAGTTCAAAGCTGGCCTCAGGAAAGTCCATGAGACTCTGATCTCCAATTAACCACCAGAAAATGTGGTAGAGTGCTAGCCTTGAGCTGAAGAGCTCAGGAACAGTGCCCAGACTCTGAGTTCAAGCCCTATGACTGGCACCCCACCCCCAAAAATAATGTCAATGAGACAGTGTAATTTGAGTATTTAAATCTAATATTGCAAAGATGGAAACACTGAGTACTCTAGGTGTAAACGTATAGATTACTCAATCAACAGTATGATTGTGATCCTGAAGATGTACATTATGCTTAGGATGTTCTAGCTGCAAAATCATGAAGTCAAATACCCTATTTCCAGATTTAGATATTGCAGAAAACATCTATATAGGAATTCTCTAGATCACAAGCTTTTAAGCCTTCATAACTTATACTACTGTTCATTTCTTTAGAGTTTGAAATGTGTTTGCTTTTTGGAGTGTATATTTTGATATTTCCATTGAGAGAAAATGTAGTTAAATGTATTATGGAAAATACTTCAAACTTTCTACAAAAGCACACATTTACTTTAATTTTACTCTGCAACATTTTTCTATTTCTATCATAGCTAGTTACTATTCTAAGGGTTGGAGGCAGTCTTTGCTCATGAACCAGCTTAGATTCTTAGAAAGTGCAAATACTTAGAATTAAATGATTTCAGCATATTACAGTGATAGAAATGGTTGAATCTGTAGGCATATTAACAGGGCTTGGGTTAACTTAAATGATTATGAGTCTGTAATATGTAGGGCAATCTGACAAATGTAGGGCAAGATGATAGTTTTGAGCAAGCAGATAGTAATAAAGGAAGAAATATACATTAACATAATCACAACTATCTCATGTTAATTTATTTTTCATCCATTTGCAAGTAGACAGGCTTGTTGCATCTCCAAAGTATCTCCCTTACTTGTAAAAACAAAAATTCCTCCAATCTAAGAGGCAGTGGCTGCTGCTATACATCTAACTGCACTTTTAGTTAATTAGGTCTCATAATTCTCTGCTGTGTGTGTTAGCATTCAGCAAAACCTTCTATTACAGACTGGTGGATTTACTGTAATCATTTTATGCTGCAGGCTGGAAATTAACCAGAAATTGAATGATGGTTCTAGTAGCTTAAGGACATTCAAACAATTATACTGAGGAAATTCACTGACAAAAATATATATCCATAGTTTACAAAGCTATAATTATTGCAAGACGTTTTTGTCTTATGGGTTCTCTAATATGGCAAAGGTATTCATTTCAAACAAACAGAAATGGGATATTTTCCTTCTCTTTCCATCATCTTGAATGGACAACAATGAGTTTCACTTAGTTTTCAATTAATATTGAAAAATTTATCATTTTCCTTTTTTATTATCTTTAAGTAGTTGTACAAAGGACTTGGCATTTAACGGAACAGTTTATGAATTCAACACACCTCGATCAATGTTACCCCTTTGAATATTCTCCCCCATCCTTGCCCTTCCCCTTCCCTCATTATTTAATGTTGTAGAATCTATACTGAATTCTTGACTATATTCTCTTCCTCTTCTCCTCTTCCTTCCTCTACCTCTTTCCCCTTGACCACAATCCACCCCTTCCAAGTACCTCCTTCCTGGTGTTTATTTGATTGAAATTTGACTTTGCCTTTCTAACAAATCACACTATTTGAATTCCTTCTTGAATCCACCATGTTTCAGTTAATATAATTGTATCAATTTGCATACTACCTGATGTGTAGCTTCCACCTATAAGAAAAAGCATGCATCTTTTGTTTTTTGGAGCCTGACTTACTTCAACCGGTTTTTAATTTTTGAACAAATCTTATCTATGTGTCTTAAAGAATCATTAATATCATACTTAGAAAAAGGCCCAGGAATGAATGTTCTTCTCTATACCTGCATGCAGGCCATGGGAAGATCAGGATTTTTCCTCATAATAACCTCAAAGATGGAGCTAAACAAGCAAAATTTCCCAGGGAAGCCAAGCTAGTCTGCAGGAACATGGCAAAATGCATGTTGGCAGATAGCAGCATTGCAATAGCAAAAAGGGCTGAATCAACTGGAAGTCATTTCCACACTGGAGTCCCATTGGAGAGAGTGCTGGCAGGTTGAAATAGGTTTCCCTGCCACAAGTTACTCTGCTTTACATTTTCTTTTGACCCAATGACTGGTCCCTCTCTTCCAAGACTGGAGGTTGGGCTCATCTATATCTCTTCTAGAAAGTCAAATTCTGAAAAATAATTCAGATGAGAGAACTCTTCAGGAGTTTAGGCATTTATATACAAACCGTGCTGCAAGAAGATAATAGTTAAATGATATTTTGAAGTGATCACCTCAGTAGAGATTTGCAGACTTAATTTCAATGTGTTGTCAGGCTTTTCACGTGAAAGATAAGAAGATGGATATTTTAAAAATATCACGTTTGTAATTTTAAAGTACTCCCATATTGAAAATTTGTCCTAGGAAAAAATACATTTGTAATATAATTCTGGAGTCCCATTTGGTAATGCATGCCTATAATACCAGCAGGTGAGAGATAGAAACAACAGGGTGTGGAATTAGAGGCTAGCCTGAGCTATAAGAGTGAAACACTGTGAGTGTGTACATATACATGTACAAATACAAATACATATGCATATCACCATATACTACATATATAATGTATTATATTGCATATTTTACACATATATTACTTACATTAAGTAGATCAATATTGCATATATCATACATCATTTTAATGAATGTAATGTCACTAAATTACATTTAATATATAATTGTTTAAATATAATATAAATATGTGACCTGGAGAAAATATTTAAAAATCACATAGTAATAAGGGACTTAAACCAAGAATATGTGAGGAAAATTGAATGCCAAATAAGAAAACCAATCCACATAAATAAATGAGTGATGCATCTGAACACCATTCACGTGCATACAAAGTTTTGAGTAAGTGCCTGAGTAGTTGCTTTACCTTTAGTCACCAAGTAAATGAGGATTTTTCCAAAGCAAATTTTGATTTATTGAATTCAAATAAATTGAATTTATTTTATACATTTGTAAAGGTAGCAAATATAAGTACTCCAGCCAACATTATTCAAATTCTTGGCACAGATAAGTATCTATGGTATGAAAGGAATAGAGAGTAAATGCAATCATGAAGGAAAAATTGTCCACTGTAGACTCCTGTTACAAAGGCTTAGTCTGTGGTTGGTATTGCTGATTTGGGAGCTTCTGGTTTCACTAGGAGGTGAGCCAGGATGGATGAAATAGGTCACCAGATATGTTCTTGGTACTGTACCTCATCCAAGCTTTTGTGTTTCTTACCATACTATTTCCTGTCCACTGTGAAGGGAAGAGCCTGTTTGGAAATGCAGTTTTGATAAATGAAGTAATTCATACTCATTAAAATATCTAAAACTAAAAGTGTACCAAAGTTTCAGCAAAGAACAACTTTTAATTCTCATACAATGCTACTCTGGAAACAGCTGTGCAACTACTTAAAGACAATGAAAATATATTTCAAAAAATTAAATGGATGTGTAGGAGATGACCCAGCAGTCTAAGAGTTGAAACTCTTGAATCATTACCCAGGAGATGAATGCACATGTGCATATTAGTACTATTGCATTAAAATCCAAAGCAGCTTTGCTTGCAAGAGTAAAATCAAGAGCATAGATAAACTGTCTCCATACAATGTAATACAGTGGAAAGGAGTGAAATACTGATGTATGCAACATGGATGGAAATAATGCTGCATGAGCAAAAGTCACACTCATAAGGAATCCATATTGTGTCATTCCATTACATAAAGCCCAGCACATTCAAAATTAATATAATAATAAAATGGAGATCAGTGGTTTCCTGGACATGGAATGAGATTGGGAGGAGGTTACCAAGGGAAGAAAGAGGAATAAA
The DNA here is from genome assembly GCF_000151885.1 of Dipodomys ordii. Taxonomy (NCBI): domain Eukaryota; kingdom Metazoa; phylum Chordata; class Mammalia; order Rodentia; family Heteromyidae; genus Dipodomys; species Dipodomys ordii. Next base: position 1,382,621 of record NW_012267286.1, read on the forward strand.
GAGCTGCCAAAGGACAATTTAAGTGTAATGAGTATATAGGCTTATACTTGTCTTGGATACACTACTTAAAAAATATTTTATTTAAAGATGCTGTGCAGAGGGGTTACAGTTACATGATTAAGGTAATGAGTAACATTACTGTGGAGCATTTTCCCCCTCCTTTGTTTTTCTCCTGCTGTCCCTTCCCTTCCCCACCTCCCTCCGAAGTTGTAAAGTGTCTTCTAAGTATCATTGTTGCAATGGTTCATCCTGAGCTTGTTTCATCATCTTTTTATTCCCCTTCCCCTCCCCAAATTAGACAAATGTATACACAAGATGCAGGGTACCAAAATAAAATACTGTAATAACAGGGGTTATACCATAGGGGGAAGAACATACAAAAGGTACAAAAATTGCATAGTACATTAAAAACAACAACAACAAAGAAAAACCTCTGTGTCCATATCTTGGGGTTCATTTCACTTAGCATCACCTTATATGGTCATATGAGGATGCACTATTTTTATATATGACTGGTTCTTTTCATATGAAATGGTCATGCTATTGGTATTTATATGTGTATAGAATTCATATGATTTTTGGAAGTCTTTACAGATGTATGTTGTTGAAAATGAACTCCAAGACATGGACACAAGAGGTTTTTCTTTGTTGTTGTTTTTAATGTACTACGTGATTTTGTGTTTCTTTTGTATGTTCTTCCCCCTAAGGTATATCCTGAGTTGTTACTGTATTTGATTTAGGTACCCTTGTATTGCATATACATTAGGGAAGGGAAGGAGAACAACAAAATGTTGAGACAAAGCACGAAGGGAAACAACTGCCCAATAAATAAGTGGGCAAATGACTTAAAGAGAAACTTCTCTGAAGAAAAAAGAAGGATGGCCAGTAGACACATGAA
>NW_012267286.1:1384373-1386603 GCF_000151885.1 Dipodomys ordii
AGGATTGGGTGGGGGGAGCGGGGGGAGGCTGGGAAGGGATGGGAAGGGTAAACAAAGGAGGAGGCTACAATGCTTGATAAGAAATGTATTCATTATCTTGCCCATGTAATTGTAACCCCTCTGTAGAGTATGTTCACAATAAAAAAAAAAGCACAAAGGGAGAAGCAATGCAGCAGCGGCACTCACAGGACAACATGTTGGAAATGTTCTGTACAACTTGAGGGACACTAGGAGGATGAGGGAAAGTAGAAGAAAATTAAGGGAAGGGGTAACAAGTTTGACATGAAATGTACTCATTAGCTTACTTATGTGACTGAAACCCCTCTGTATATCACTTTGACAATAAAAAAAGGAAAAAAAGATGCATGTTGTATCCTTTGTGAGAAATTGTTCTACTAGCATGTAATGGACTATTCTTCTTAAGTTGTGAAGTGATTCCCACATGATCACTCTGGGGTGTTTCTGTAGTGTAGTGGTTATTACGTTCACCTCACACATGATCACTCTTTATTAGATATTATTTTAATTTGTTGGTTTGGTTATCCATTTATTGGAAAGAAAAATTCTCAAGGCCTTATTAGTTAGGAGATACATTTTTCTTTCAGAAATATCATCACTGGTGGAGCTCCTCAAAATTTTAGCTTCAGAAAGCTGATCATTCTGTGACAACTTCATTGTGAGAAGAGAGATTGGGAATGTTTGATTCTGGTCAGAGGGTAAATATTTTAGGCATTGCTGATAACATAAGATCTTAGTCTTTCCCCCTCCTGCAGATCTTCCTCTTCCTCTCCAATACCTCGGAATACACAAGTCATTCTTTATTCCTTGGCCATTCAAAATTCAGAAATCTATAATACTCTGGATAGAGCCTCTCTGAGGAGATTCTCCTGAGGTCAGAGATGAAAGTATTCCTCTATTCCTTTCTCTTCTGAAATGTCTCCTCCTCTCTGGGGTGCCCTGGATAGCTTATGTGCTCCTGACAGCTGGGGGTATTCTGGGTAGCTAGTGAACTCTGTTCACTAATTGCCTTCAGGCTGCCAGATCTGCTCAAGCTTCACGTACAAAGTTACCTTGGTGCCATTTCTAATCATGTCTGCTTTTGAGCTGGTCAGGCCTTTGTTGGGGGCTCCATTCACTATTCTGTGGGCAGAAGGTGTTTGTGCAGAGGTACTCATTATGCTCCACTTGCTTTCCAGTCGCCACTTGACATTTCTGCAGTTGGTTTCAGACCTCGTGCTCGATGTAATTTTGTAGCTATTATTGTCATGTAATTACCAAGCCCACTTGACACCATTTTTATCTATTGCTTAGCTTTGAATACTTTAGTGGCATTTTGACACTTAAATTCACTTTCCAGCTGAATGTGGGAAAATTGTCTCTGGTCTTATACTTTTATATCAACAATATATGAATGTTCTTCTAATATAAGAAAATAATAATTATAACTAAAAATATAAACTGAATACATAAATATAAATATATAAAAATAAACCTGTATACATAAATAAAATATATAAACTAAAATAATTAGTAGTATGTGTTCTAGCTTATCTAGAATCTCTTATATATCCGCATAGCATTCTTTTGCTCACAGAGTGAGTGACTGGAAACAGATTGAAGTAGAATCATACATTGAAATTGAAGCTACAATTTCTGGATACCCTTTTGAGCTATTGCTAAAATTTGAATATTATCCAAGAAAACTATTGATTCATATTGATAGTCCTCATTTTCTATCAAATTGCATTATTTTAGACTTTTGACTTCTTTTTTCCACTATTTATAACTGAATGCTTAATACAAGGGGCTGTTGCGATTTTATCAGAGTCTATAAATGCTCTTTAAATTAGTAAATACAAAAAATATTGGACTCAGAATAAATAAAAATGTTAAATAGAACATAGAAGTATCTAGTTGACTCTGTGTGTGTGTGTGTGTGTGTGTGTGTGTGTGTGTGTGTGTGTGTCCTGGGGCTTAACTCAGGACCAGAAAGCTGTCCCTAAGCTTTTTCACTCAAGGCAGGTGTTCTACTACTTGAGCCAAAGCTCCACTTCCAGTTTTTTACTGGTTAATTGGAAATGAGAGTCTCATGGACTTTTCTGTAAGGATTAGCTTATAACTGCAATACTTAGATCTCAGCCTCCTGAGAAGCTACGATTATAGATATGAACCACTGGTGCCTGGCAGGTTTACCTTTCTTTTCTTTTCTTTCCTTCCTTCCCTCCCTCCC
>NW_012267286.1:1398820-1405692 GCF_000151885.1 Dipodomys ordii
TTTTTGCTTATGTGGTGCTGAGGAATCGAACCCAGGGCCTCAGGCATGCAAGGCAAGCACTCTACCACTGAGCCACCTTCCCAGCCCCTTTTATCCATTCTTCAATGGAAAGCTACCCTGACTTCATAACTTTGTTACTGTAATAGTGCTATGATAACCATAGTTATTTAAGCATCTTGGTTGTATATGATTTTATTTATTTGCATATATATATATATATGGCCAGAAACAGTGTATCTGGATCATATGATTTTTTAAAAAATTGTTTTGAGGCACCCAGAAAATGATTTACATTGTGGTTACATTAATTTATATTCCCACCAGCAATATATAAGTCTTCATTTTTTCTCCTTGTGTCTTGATCTATGTCTTATTTCTTCTTTTATTCATTATGGCTACTCTGACTAGGAAAAGATGGCTAAAGATTTTGAACATTTTTTCATGGATTGATTGGCCATTCATGTTTTTTTTAATTTACACATCCATTTATTGGGTAGATTTTTTTACTTAGATATTTCATTTTTAAGTCATGTTTTTACATTCTAGCTAGTAATTCCCTGTCAGATGATAGATGGTGAGCTGTCCATTGTTTCTTTTGCTGTGTGAAAGATTTATAATTTGATGCAATCCCATTTGCTGATTCTTCTACCTTCAGCATTTCCTTTGTGATTCAAGATTGTTTACCCTATTTGAGGTCTTTCTGCTCTCATCATAATGTAGGAATTGTTTTCTCTAGTTCTGCATACAATGCCAATGGAATTTTGATGGCTATTGCATAAACCTATTTGGTACTTTTGGTAATATGGCTGTTTTCAGAATATTAATTCTACTAATTCATAAGATGGGATGATGTCTTTTCATCTTCTTAGTGTCTACTTTTATTTCTTTCTTCACGTGTTGGTTTTCATTTTTTTTATAAGATTGGTTAGGTTTATTTTTAAGTATTTTATTTTGGGGGTGATATACAGAGTGGGTTGTTCTTGGATTTTTTGAGAAAATTTTTTGGTTATTATTCACCGAGCCCTTTCTTTTGATCCTCTTTAAATTACTCTGTAGACATTTTTTAATGACAGCAGAATCTCTGCTTTCCTTTTATTACCAAAGAAATCTTTTGCTATTAATCTCCTATCTTATATTTATTGCTTGCATGTGAAATGACAGCCTGTTTCATTTACTAAGAATTCCAGATGTAACTTCACATTTAGAAGGCAACCTCAATTTTTAATGATGAAGACACTCAAGTTTCAAAGAGCGTAACAAATTAAGAATAAAATTAGAATATGGCACACTGGATTGCTAAAGAAAAAAAATCCAGTGCCTGGAGCTAGTTTTTAATCTTTTTGAGAAACAGTGATTAAAAATGACAGTTTTTTTTAAGTTCCAGAGAATGAAGTTCCGTGTTGTATAGTATATGTCAGCCAATTAAAAATGAGGTGCAAGCATAGTTATTCTTCAACAACAAGGTTTCACTATATTTCAGCAAATGTCCTGTTATGAGTAAGAGAAGCATTCTTCCTGTGTTCAGCCAGGCAGTGATGCAGATAAAAGATAAACAAGCAAATTCTTATTTACACATGCGATTTGAAGACTTTAGGAAAGAGTAGCAATTAGATTTGCCTTCTGTGAGGAATTAAGTTTACACGAATTCACTTTTAGCAGTTATGAGTGCCTTAATTACATACGAGTCCAAGTAAGACAAGAAGATGGACAAGGACGACTGACTCCCAGCACAACAAGGCTGAGAAATGGTGCCTATCTCTACCTATGACCCTTATTTGAGCTCTGTGCTTTGCTGATGTGAATGGTAATCTCAGATCCTAGCTTACTATGTGTTTGTCTGTCTTATCAGAGATGAGTTTTAAAATTTTTACTTTCTTTAGCTAAAGTACTCTGACCAGTGATTCTTTTGTGTTCACACGAAAGAAATTTGATTTAAGCCAGATTGTTTCATTAAAGAAAAGTATTTTCATGTCTACAACAATGAAAATAAATTCCTATGAATTCTATAATACTTAAAATAAATTAGTTACTTAGAGGGTAACTGCTATGTATTTCATGCATGTGTACAGTGCACATTTTCAACCCAGCACCACTATTTTGTAAATATACTTATTGAACAAATATACTTCAAAAATTATACCTAAACTGGAAAACTTTACTGTACTTGAATTATCTAGTCATAATGGGGAAAGTTTATATAGTAAAACTTTTACAGTGAATACAAATTTCAAACAGTGTTTGTGTGCAACACACACTAGTGTTTCTATTTGAGAGATAAATAATGCATAATTTTATATTTTATATGAAGTTATATTTGACTGAAGCTCACTGACTTTAAAAAGCATCAATTGATACAAATAAAACATGACATTTTATTCATCCGGAACTCAAGATTCAGAATTTGTCAGACGTTCAAATCTTCAATATCTGTGAGAGGCAGGGCCCAACAATTCTGACATTATTTATTAATCATTGTATCAATTTACATTACCCTCTTACACTAATATTATAAAAGCTTGAAATAGACCTTTAAAAGTCTAGCACTTTGTGTTTGTAAATCATATTTTAATAGTCCCATTCTTGGACTACCTATCATTTGTGTGGATTTTATTGAATTCGAGGGTTGCGGAAGGTGGAAAGTGGTTTTCTGAATGAAGCTGAAGTAAAAACTAATACCTCTGCCTTGGGATATGGAGACTCTGCAGTGAATGATGAGTTAGATGAAACTCTAACTGGACAGGAAATGTTCTATTCTTTCTTGAGCTACCTTCAAGACATGATATTCTGGGTATTGATCTTATTTGATATAATAAAATGGCACTGATAATTTCAACATAGACATTTTAAATTCTAGTGCAAGGCAAGTATTTGTCCTAGGTTTAAAATGGATACTGTGTCTGGTTCCCAGAATATCCCTTTCAGAAGAACTCCAGGCCTTTCTACACTGATGGACCCCACTGTGACTTTCTTATCTCTCTGTACCTACATAATTTCAAATGAACCTTTCACCACAGAGTAATTGTGGTTGTCATCTCCTCAATTACACAAACGATTCCTTTAATTTGGGGTTGGTTCCTTAGTCGATTTGACAGACTGTACAATGAAAAGATTACCTGGAACAACTAGATACCCATACTGGAGTCTGAAAACAGCATCGTGTGCCAGGAAGATAGAGGCTGGAATTCAGTCCACTCATGGGTGTATTTTTTCCAGGTCTGATTCCTTGTTTATTGGCTACTTATAACCAACAGGAACTGAAAAGATCCTCTAAAGGATGGACAGGTACTAAGGACTAAACCAACAGGATAAAATATAGAGAAAGTAAAAAGTTTCCTTGTATTAATTTAAAAACTTAGGAGTTTTTTTTTTTTCAGTCAGTTGTGGGGCCTGAACTCTGGTCCTGGGCGCTGTCCCTCAGTTCTTCAGCTCAATGCTAGCGCTCTACCACTGGAGTCATAGTGCCACTTCTGGCTTTTTCTGCTTATATAGTGCTGAGGAATCAAACCAGGGCCTCATGCATGCAAGGGAAGGTTCTCTACCACTGAGCCACCTTCCCAGCCAGGAGGGAAGGTGGGGATGGAAGGGATGGTAGGGAAAAAACAAAGGAGGAGGTAACAATACTCAATAGGAAATGTACTCATTACCTTACTCTTGTAACTATAGCCCCTCAGTACAGTATTTTTACAATAAAAACATATAAACTTAGGAGTATTTTTGAACGATAGAGTTCAGCTTTAAAAATGTGGTTGGCTGCACATTCACAAGCCTTCTTGCGTGACAGCTTCCTGTGAGGTTCATGACGTGAACGTTTGGGGGTAAGATGTTTGAAGTGCACAAGGGATGGAAGAAGGCTACGGAGGGTATTTCTGAATACATGCGAAGTGAATGGATTTGTTTTCCAGTCCAACTTGAATTTCAGCTTCTCCCCAATACTACCCTCCCTTCATGCATGACCTCTGCATGTGCAACAGGAAAAGCGTATACCAGTTCCTGGAAAGCCCTCACCCACTCACACGGCCCACTTCACACAAGTGAGAGCTATGGGGATATTTCCAGGCTAAGGCATAATGACTTTATTAAAGAGAATGACTTTATCGCTGTTGGAGAGCAGTCTTTCATGTGAATAATTCTCATTTCACCTAGGTAAAAGGCTTTTAATTTAAACATGCACATCTATTTTTTCCAATTCAAAAGGCTATCATAGCTTCCTCATTAGGACACTAGACACTAACGAGAATGCAAATGAAGATATTAACAGTTAAATACCATAAAAATAAAAGATCATTACTGGCTAAGGAATATTTGGGCATGATGTGTCTGCTAGTCTTTGAATTCAGAATCAGTGATAGCTAATATTTATTGAATCATTTTCTATTGCCAGATATGGAAAAGCATTTTCATGGGACACATTTCTGGTTTGCTTATCATAAAAATGAACAAATGAAAGTTTAGGCTATTTTGTTCCCTCTCCAGTTGCAGAGCTGCGATAACGTGATGAGATTGACAATTAATCACAAAATTGACTATGATGTGAGGCAAGTCTTGTTCTCTGTGGATGGGTTTATAATATAGCCCTAGCCACACAGCCTCTCAAATGCTAGTTATGAGTATGTCCATGGTGAAAGTTGACAAATACCAAATACTTCTCAAACCCCAACCCATGCCCATGCTGTGATGGTTGTAGGAGACTTTCACTTGGGCTGTGTTTCTGGTGTGAGTTTTACCTGAGTCTTCTGCCCAGAAAGAGCAGTTATGTGATGAATGTTGGTGCCTACGACATTCTTCTCCCATTCTCCTTAGGAACAAATGAGAACTTATTGGTGTTGTTGATGTGTGCCACTAGCTCCTGGGCTTGAACTCAGGGCGTAGGTCCTACATCCCTGAGCTTTTATTGTGCAAGGCTAGTGCTTTTCATGTAAGCCACAAGCTTTACTTCTAGTCATCAACTGGAGAATTTCCTGCTGGGGTTGCCTTCAAATCATGATCCTCAGATCTCAGCCTCCTGTAGTAGTGAGGATGACTGGAGAGAGCCACTGATGCCTGACTCCAGTGTGCATTCTCCCAGATTTTATTAAGAATCTCTTACAGCTTACAATCATCTGTTCCTAATTTTCTAGGGGGTCCTAGAAAAGTTTGATGCAATTCTAGCAATCATTCAATATAGAAATGATAGTTCTACCTTCATCTGCAAAGGCTGGACTCAGATGACCACAAATTCAGTTCAAGTAAGTGGTCAATGTTTTCTAAAGTAAGAGATGAGTGGCTTGCTGTACGTGCACCAAGAGAGACATATTGATGGAAGCCATCACACCGGCCAGCTCTGCCAGCTGTTATAGCACTTGGTGGAGCATTTTCTTTGCCCAACAGCTCAGGTCTCTGCTGAAGATCCATTTCCTTTGAAAGAAGGGAGGGAGGAATTTCACTCTTGGCTTCATGATTTGAGCAAATTAGTTGGCTTAGTATCACAGATGTTGCTGAATCTTCCAGAGACTTGCAGGACCCTTGAAAGCTTTTCATCTCTTTTACAGAAGGCCTTGTGCAGCTACTCACATAAACCTCACTTTTCAGGGCCTTTAGAAAAGTCAGTTGATGAGGAAGGTCAGATTCGCTGTTACAACAAGTTACCGTCACTAAGTGACCACAGGTAATCAAAAGGTAAGTATAAATAGCATTGCTCTATATGAATTTAATTATTTCCAAGCATCGTGGCCTGTAGGGACCTCAAAAGCTAAATTCAGAGCAGAAATAAATATTTAAGCAGCCGGATTCTTTAATAGATCAAAGGATGTGTATTGTAAAAAAAAAACCCACAAAACTGAACTATATATTGTTGTGGAGACTATTTTTTGTTCACTTTTTTTTTGAAGTGCTGCCCTTGGATTGTTTTAAAATGGCAATAGAATATGGGATTTATGTGTTTAAGAAAAAACGAAGAAGAAATCTTTTTGTAATATCCTCCCACAGGGAGAATTTTTTTATTGTTATTTATTTAGCTGTCCTGTTGTCGTTTATTGAACCTGGTTGACTATAAAACATGGAGGTGGATGTAATTCCTGAACCTTGAAAAGTATTTGTGTTTGAGAGATGTTTTAACTTTTTATTACATGATAAAGTGTCTTGGGTTTTGATCACATAGGATTCAGAGAGGCCCGGTGGCTTTTTGATGCTTTCTAGCATTGTAACTTCTGGTTAATTGTTCATCTTTATATAGGGGAAATTATTATATATATATATGTAAACATATATTATATATACTATAATACATTATGTTATATATGTTATATGTATATATTATATTGTATGTATATATATGTTATATATAATATTTTTTTCTCCTGTGAACTGCCATCACCATAGCTGAAAGCATTCATGGTGCCAATTCCCATCTTATTTAATAACTCATATATAACTGACTAGATCATTGGAGCCTTAGAGACTTGGAAACATGGTGCTCTTCGGGAGCCTTCATGATAGAGGATACTATGAGTGGAAAAGACAGAGCTAGAATGGACTGGATTGGGAAGTGTACAGGAAATGGGAAATAGCGGTAAGGTACAGAGACAGAGTGGGCCTGTCACTCTAATGAACTTCATTCTGAAGAGGAGAAAACACTGAGGACTGAGAGGCTATTCACGGTCAACATAAAGTTGTGTTTTGTCTTTGTGTTTAAAAACTATAACTTTTGGGCTGGGAAGGTGGCTCAGTGGTAGAGCGCTTGCCTTGCATGCCTGAGGCCCTGGGTTCAGCAACTCAGCATCACATAAGCAAAAAGAATAAAGCCGGAAGTGGCGCTGTGGCTCAAGTGGTAGAGCGCTAGCCTTGAGCTGAAGAGCTGAGGGACAGCACCCAGGCCCAGAGTTCAGGCCCCACGA
>NW_012267286.1:1405742-1408672 GCF_000151885.1 Dipodomys ordii
GAGAGGTTGAGCATTTCTTCATGTGTCTATTGGCCATCCTTCTTTCCTCTTCAGAGAAGTTTCTCTTTAAGTCTTTAGCCCACTTATTTATTGGGCAATTGTTTCTTTGAAGATTTGTTGTTGGGGGATTTAATTTTTTAGTTCCAGGTATATTTTAGGTATGAGACCCTTGTCTGTTTTATGGCTAGTGAAGATCTTTTTCCAATCCGTGGGCTTTCTATTGATCTTGCTAGCTATGTCCTTTGCCATGCAGAAACTCTGCAATTTCATGCAATCTCATTTGTCCAACCTTTCTTTGATTTGTTGTGTTTGTTCCTGAGCTTCTTTTGCTCAAGGCTAGCACTCTGCCTCTTGAGCCACACTGCTACTTCCAGCCTTTTCTGTGTATGTGGTACTGAGGAATTGAACCTAGGGCTTCATTAGTACTAGGCAAGAGCTCTACCACTAAGCCACATTCCCAGCCTGAGGTTAACCTTTCTTAAACTGATGTTTCAAAAGAAATGAAATTGTATTGCCTGAATATACCTTTTCTTGCCAAGTTTTCCTACAACAATTTCTCATTTTCTGGTTCCTCAGCTTCTGATAGAATGAACAACTTGAATGTGGAAAAAATCATCCAGGCTATTTCATTCTTGATACTTGTTACTTAAACACCACTTTATTTGCCTTTCTTTAAAATAATTGCAAGAGCATATGTTTCATTAGCTATAATTCTTTTTCTGGTGCAGATTTGTCTTCTTTGTTCGCTGTCATGCGTATTTGTAATTGTGATATAGAAACCCACCATATTTCTTAAGTGTTTCATGTAGCAAAAGAAGTTAAAATTGTATTTTAATAATGTATAGATAGTCATGTATGATTTTTGTCTATACATTTGTATGTTAAAATGTATAAATATATGTACCTATTTGACATCTATATACAATATATCATAAATTCACCTGCAAAAATATCCTTGCCCATTCTAATATTAAAATATGAATGAGAATGTAAATGACAGTCACATCTAATTTATTTCCAAATGGAAAAACATGTTCAAACTATATATTTTTGAGTTGTCAACAGTGATAGTTAGCAGCTCAGACTGTAAACTAAAGGAAGAGAAGACTCTTAAATAAAACATCGTTACTCTGTACCTCATACAGGAACCTCGCCCGGGCCCTGCACCTCCGGTGAACCCGTGGAGTGTTCAGCCCCTAATGGGGGCTGGGAGGCTGGGACCTGTTGGACTTGCGGCCAGTCATTGCGGGGCTCCGTATCGGGGCCCTCCGTCCCCCTAAATTCACACTCGGTGGTCATCGCTTCACAGTCCGGTCTGGCTAGCTCGTTGAGCAAACAAGCTGATTGAACATGAGATTCTGGGTTCAAACACTGGTCCTGGGCAAAATCAAAATCAAACAAATGAAAAAAATAAAGCCCACAAGTTTAAATCAATTTACAAAAACTCACCTAAATACCAGTTAGAAGTATATAGATAGTCATTACATATATAACATGAATATCCAATCTCACAATTCCTTTGGAAGCTTCGGCATTCTAGTCCATTACTAATACAGAAATATACAGATGCTGAAAGTATTAGGCTGGCAATTAGCTTCTCAGTACTGAGTTGTAAATAAAACTTTTTTCAAAGTCATGAGTTGTGTTTAGTGTCAGCACTAGTGATAATTAGTGAAGAAAAGTAGAAACTTCTGCTTTGAAACGGAGATCTAAAGATACCTAAGAATCTAATGAATACTTGGTACCTTTGAAATCCATTAGATTCATCAGACATGGAGATGGGAGGCCAAAAGGCACACAAATAAATAAAAGATAACTCTGTGCTATAGCTTTGCTCTGATGCTGATGGGGCGGGATGTCGTATTACTCATACTCAGTTTTCCTGCTGTTCTCCTAAACAGTGTGTGGATTTTCTTTTGAAACTAGTATAGGTAGACATAGCTAACTGCATGATAACAATTACAATCTGTTTCATTTAGAGATTTTAAAGACACAAGAAACCAAAGCAAATTGCTTTGAACATGTCCTGTGCACAAACTTTTGAACATAGTATTATGAGGGAATTTAAGATCGAGAGAGTTAAACTTCCAATGACATTAACTCTTGTGCTAGGTGCCTATACTAATATAGAATGTGCTCACAGTTGAAATAGCTCCAGAAATCATTCTCGGTTTGAAGCTTTAGATTGGGGGTTTCTGATTTTCTTTCCTTAGTCTTAAACTGTTTTCTGTTGTGGGAAAAGAATCCATTTATTTCTCTGAACCTAATTAAATAGCCAATAGTGATGTGTAAGTATAAATAATAAATATTCACTATTGCTTGTACTGGTGCTCAAGCCTAAAATCCTAGCACTTTAGAAGGCTGAAACATGATGATCGATTATGGCTCAAAACCAACCCACACAGACAAATCCAAGAGAATCCCATCTCCATTTAACCAGCAAAATCCAGAAGAGGGACTGTGGCTCAACCAAGAAAGTACTAGCCTTGAGTGAAAAAGCTTAGAGACAGTACCCAGACCCTTGAGTTCAGTCTCTAGTACCAGCAAACACACGCACACACACACACTTAAGTTCACTTTTTTACCACTAGAAAAAATGATATACATAGCTAGCAAGATCAATAGAAAGCCCACGGATTGGGAAAAGATCTTCACTAGCCATACAACGGAAAGGGGTCTCATATCTAAAATATACCTGGAACTCAAAAAATTAAATCTCCCAACAACAAAGCCTCAAGGAAACAACTGCCCAATAAATAAATGGGCTAAAGACTTAAAGAGAAACTTCTCTGAAGAGGAAAGAAGGATGGCCAATAGACACATAAAGAAATGCTCAACCTCCCTAGCCTTAAAAGAAATGCAAATCAAAACAACATTGAGATAACACCTCATCCAAGTTAGAATGGCTATAATCAAGAACTCTAACAACA
>NW_012267286.1:1423907-1435489 GCF_000151885.1 Dipodomys ordii
AAGTGGCGCTGTGGCTCAAGTGGTAGAGCGCTAGCCTTGAGCTGAAGAGCTGAGGGACAGCACCCAGGCCCAGAGTTCAGGCCCCACGACCGGACCCCACCCCCCCAAAAAAGAAAAAATAACTATAACTTTTATAGAATAATATTGGAACATTAGAATATTGGACAAGAAAAATATAACATAGCAAAACTACACCTTTGAAAGGGAACACATTAAGTGCCCATGGAAGAGTTGGCTTTGAGAACTGTAGAGATATTTCTTCTGTAATAGAATGAAAGATGAGGAAAAGTGAACAGGTTTCATTGTACTTGTGGAATTGATGGTGTTTGAATTGTGGCCATTATCTCAGTGAGATTTAAGAAAATGTCAGCGTATTTCTATTTTCTATGGATCTGAGGACCACGGTTTGAAGACTAGTATCTCCAAGTGACCAGTACAAACCAGAAATAGAGTTGTGGCTCAACTGGTAGAACACCAGCCTTGAGTGAAAAATCCAAGGGAAAATGCCAAGCCCTGAGTTCAAGGCTTGGTGTCAGTATACACAAAATAAAAGGAAATCAATGTCAACAATAGTTTCTATAAAACTGGGTGTCTTTGGGGATTTTTAAAGCAGGTTAGTGACATAATTCAACCTGTTTTTGTGACAGAGATCACTGTTGAGAAAAAAAAAGATGAAAGGATTGAAATCTGGAGAAAAGAAAGAGACATATAACATTAAAGGCAGGGTACATAGAAGATCAGATGATCTAGAAAGGAAGGGAATGCTTTTAATTTAAAATATAATTTGCAAGCCGAGCCCCAGTGGCTCACATCTGTAATCCTAGCTACTCAGGAGGCTGAGATCTGAGGATCACAGTTCAAAGCCAGCCAGGGCAGAAAAGTCTGTGAGACTCTTATCTCCAGTAAACCACTAGAAAACCAGAAGTGGTGCTGTGGCTCAAATCGTAGAGCACTAGCCTTGAGCTCAAGAGCTGAGGGACAGCACCCAGGCCCAGATTTCAAGCCCCATGGCCGACCAAAAAAAAAAAAAAATATATATATAATTTGCATTTGTGTCTAAAATACAAGTTAAAATAAATATTTGTTATTTATAAATGTGTTAAATTTAAAAATCCCACCTCAATATGGTGACCAGCCACCTTACTCTGAAAGTCTATTCAAAAGCTTAATGTTCTTCATGATACATTGTAATCATAAATCTATATATTGAACTGAAAACTCCTCATACAACTACTTAAAGATAGTTTTTAGAAGTTCAATGTTCTATGTTAACCTAAGTAGTGCTTTAATAGTACCAAAAATCTGTGAACTTAATATTTTATTGAGTTATTCCTACTGCACGCTGAGACAGAATGTAACTCATATACATACTACTAACATTTCATTCAATAACGACAGAGCTTAAAATCATGGAATATTGTGACTGCATATTGTTCACTTTGGTCCATAAAGTCAGCAGTAAATGTATTCAGTGTATTTGTGCTGTTTTTTTTTTGCTGTCTATTTGTTGTCTTTAGAATTGAAAAATAATTTGGTAACTGAAGAGCCTTCGTCCTAGAAATTCAGGGTTAGCTATCTAGATATGGCCTCCTTGCCCCTTTAGTTCCAGGCAGCATTTTGTTTTCCAGGCAGAGGCTAATGTTCTTCTGTTTTGCACATGCTTGAGGTCTAATCCTGACAGAGCAAAGCTGAACACTGCGACCATCTGTCAGGACCCTGGGGATCTTGCTATGATTCACTGCTTCCTCCTGGTGTAAGGTCAATACTACAACAAGGTCTATTTCAATAAATATGCACTGAGAAGACAAATTGTCTCAAAGTAGGAACTACCAGCTGTCAATACCATTAGTGACAAAAACGCAAGGCAGTAGCCTAGAAGGAACTGGGAGCCATTTGAGGATTGATTTCCTTGGGGTTTGGATTTGGTTCTGCAGGACGTCTTTTAACAGAAAGGAAATACCTGCTAACAGTGGCACCTTTTAAATTTTTCATTCCACGCAGAAAATCTCCAGTTCTATGTCAGAACTCCTATGTACACTTTATTATTTACTAAGAGTGTCAAAGGAACATGATATACACATGCATATGTATTAATATAGAGGGATGTCTTTATATATATATGCATTTGCTCATTATATTTATGATGCAAAGGTCTCATTATATTTAAAAGAAGGAAGACAAGAAAGATTTTTCCGCAGCCATCTGTGGCACTGCTATAGATTTTAAGCATTGTCCTTGGAGCATTGACTGCTGAGATAATTAATTCTGAATGGATTAAGTTAAATATTAATGATTTTTCAAGAGCAGGAAGGCATGGTAGAACATATGTCACAACCTACATTCAGTATACTGGCTTTATCCTGAAATGCAATAAAAGATTAGATGAATTTGAAGCAGTGTAAAAGATGAACAAAACCAAAGTTAAATAATTATATACTGTGCCGTTTTAAAATATTAAATGTCTAATGATATCTTAGATATTTTTACATCACATTCTGATTTCATGCTTAATAAATGGTGAAACTTGTCTGTATCTGTGTTTGTGAATATGTTTTCAAAATTATATTTTCAAAAGTTTTATGAGTTTTAGGAGTGCAGGTCATTAAGAATAATGAATATTTTAACAAGTTGCATTTTTATTTATATTTTATCTCTCTCTCTCTATCTGTCCGTCTGTCTGTCTGTCTATCTAGAACTTAAATGAACTGGGCACCAGTGGTTCACACTTGCAATCTTATCTACTCAGAATTCTGAAATCTGAGGACTATGTTTTGATGCCAGCCAGGGCAGAAAAATCTGAGACTCTGTGCTCTCATTAACTACCAAAAGGCTGGAAGTGGAACTATGTTTCAAATGGTAGAACCCTAGCTTTGTGAAAAAAAGCTATGGGACAGCACCCAGGCTCCGAGTTCAAGTCCCAGGACCAGAAGCATACACACAAATAGAATGTAGATGAATGTTTTTCCATAAAGAACATAAACTCATTATTTCCTATTAATCAACATGATGAGGATTCTGTCAAAATACAAGAAGATGAGGCTGCTGTGTGTGAGGGCTTTGTGAGTGGATAGACTAGTCAGGTCCCTAGCTGGGACCTGACTTCAGTCAGGCCTTCCCAGTGGCTCTAGCTGGCAGTCCTAGGAGAGAGGCACAAGAAAAAATATAAGCTTTGGTGGCCAAAGTGCGTGGGAGAAGCTGATCCAAGCACTAAAAAATGCCTTCTGCATTTATTATTTTAAGATACAAAAGAATTCATCAGCATTAATGCTATAGCACAACAGCAACCTGTGATAAGTTTGCTGAAATTATTAGCTTGTGATATACATTTATTAATTGTCTAACTCTAGATAATTTCTATATTTAGGTTGAAACAGCAGTTGTATATGGTATATGCACTTTGCATACAAGGGTTTTTAATCCACAATAATCATTCTAGGAGATTGTTTTTCTCTGGGAATGATTCTATGGCTTTTATGGAGGATTTGAGAAATTTATGTAAACCATCACTAGCAGTATTAGTATGAAGAACTTTTTATTCTCAGCAGGAGTTTTATACCTTTGGATCCAATTGTTGCAGAGATTTTCAAATGCCAATATAATTTTTTATATTCAGGACAAGACAGAACAAAAATATTAGTGGTAATACCACCCTATTGACAGCAATTTTCTATGTGCGTACTTAGCTGTTCCATAAATGTAGTTTTGCACTACAAGGATAGAGTTTTTGTTGTTTAGATAAACACAGAGACTAGTTATTCCTTAGAGTGTTTTCCACCAGTGGCGTGAACTCAACAGCAAGCACAACTGTATTTATTTTAATATCTTTTGGAATTATCTATACAGTGAGTTTTCTAGCTGTGAATACACAAAATTAAATTTAATCTCATGCCTAAGGTACAATTTTCTTTGCACCTAAGATACAATCTTCTATATAAGTATTGTATCTCAGGTCAGATTTTTCTATCTTAATGACATGAATTGTCCTTATGCTGAATTTAAATGTTTTGATCGATCAAGTTGTTAAACATCCTGACTAGAATCCAGATTCTATATAATGCAAACTTACCATCCACTCTAAAGTGAGAGGGAACACACTCTGGTGATTGCAAGCGTGATGATTTTGGTTTAAAATGTTTGTTTTCTTACTGTTGTAATATGTGCAATCTTTTTTTTTAAACTCTCTCACTGTTTGGGTTTTTTTTTGTCGGTCGTGGGGCTTGAACTCTGGGCCTGGGTGCTGTCCCTCAGCTCTTCAGCTCAAGGCAAGCACTCTACCACTTGAGCTACAGCGCCACTTCCAGTATGTGCAATCTTGAGGAATGAATTCTCTCCATCCCTCAACTATGAAGGGGCATAAATGGAGGAGGCAGTGTAGACTGATGCATAGATGAGCACAGAGGAGCTGTGGGATAATGGAACTGGCTCATGATGAGCTAGTGAATATCTCATTGCACATTTGTCTGTGACATGAGCCATGAGGAGCCCAAAGTACACTGCTCCATGTCATCATGGGTTCCTGGGTGGAAAGTGTATTAATATACTGGTCATGAGACATGGGGTGGGAAGGTGTGGGGAGGTATAAGAAATCTTGACATGCTGCTGTGAATGTAAGATTGTTCTTAAAATACAGTCTTTGAAAAAATTATTTGTCATTTGTCTTATTGTGAAGATATATAAGATGGTTAATTAAAATAAAGCAAAAACTATGTGTGAAATAGATCTTCAAAGATGAAAACTGCTTTATTGGTAGCATTATGTTGGTATGAATCCCAAGAACAATTGTAAGATGAAATCTAGGAGATGATTTTAACATGGAAAATATCATTCATATAAATATTTAGGCCCAACAAGTGCTTTAGTTTCAAGAGAAATACACACATCTAAGGGTATACATATTGGAATAGTTTTCAAAATCTTAATCCTTAGGTAAAGTCATAATTTATCAATTTCTTGCTCTTTGACATCTGGGTGAATGTTAATTTGAGAGTTTTTTTTTGGTCACTAGATGGCACACTTCAATATAATTGCACAAAATGTGTGTGTGTGTGTGTGTGTGTGTGTGTGTAGTTTTACATTGCTCTGAGATGGAAATTTCCCTGAGGGTCTAATGAATATCTTGTACTTACAATATTATAATTATATAAATAAATAGCAAGGACATCAGTAGGAAATCATGTAAGCAACATAAGTTTTAGAATGAGAATGCAAAGAAAACATATTGGAAAACAATATAATTACAGACTGATTACTCTTACTTTAAATGAATAATCTCTGGTTGTTAAGGACATGCAAATCAAAACAGCACTGAGTTTCCATTTCACCCTAATTAGAATGGCCATCAAGAATACAAACAATAACAGATACTGGCATAGAGGTAGAAGAAAAAGGAAGGCTAGTACTTTGTTGTGGGAGTATTTACATGTTCAGCCTCTCTGGAAAGCAGTTTGGAGGTTCCTCATAAAACTTAATATTGTATTATACTATGAACCAGCAATTCCACTCCCATGCATTTATCCAAAAGATTACTGTATCCCAAGGATACAGTAAAGCTACCAGCACAACTATATTCATTGCAGCACCATTCACAATAACCAAGATATGGAATCAGCCCAGATGTCCCTTAATTGACGAGTAGATCAAGAAAATGTCACACACTCACACGCACACACACACACACACACACACACACACACAGTGGAATGTTACTCATGCATTAGAAAGAACGTTATTGTATCATTTGCAAAGAAATGGAGGGACCCAGAAAAATTATGTTCAGTAAAATAAGTCAGGTCCAGAGAGACGAAAGTTGAATGGCTTCTCTCATATGTGAAAGTTTGAATTTGTTCATAAATATATAAGCAAATCTGATGGATGCCATGCAAATGTACACAAATGTTTGATCACATACTTATAGATGTTAATGACATATTCCCACTAAATTCAATATTTAATACATACTGATATAATAATATGCACTTTGTGCCCATATGCTTTATATACTATGCATCTATGGATTAATTTTACTAATACCACTCCTGTGTCATTGGGATCAATATTTATTTCCTTAGTTTATGGATGAGCAAGTGAAAACAGTTAGATGTTAAAATGTTTCCCCAAAGTCATAGTACATCATGCCATCAGAGGTGAGAATTAGGTATAGGTAGGGCCTTTTGAGTCCTCTCTCCACCATACTCTTTCATACTCCAGCATACTCTTTCATACATGATTATCCACCAAATGATGGCAAAAACTAACCAAAAGAAAATAGAAAAAGTCATGCAAGTATGTTGAGTAATAAAAATGCAATATTATTGTCACTGGATCATTGGGTTCAAAAGCATCTCCACCATTGCAAAGGTCAATATTATTTATATCAAAGAAGTTGTCTTAGACATCTGTTCTCCAAAGTTCACTCATGGACTCTCTAAATACAAATTTCAAACTTCCTACAAGGTCCCTCAGAATTCTATCAACTAGAATAACTCCAGAACTTTTTATCTTTAAGATACTCACATCATGAGGATATACAGCGTGTTTGTTCTATGCTCAATGGAGCTTTACACATTCATCATAATATAGAAATTCAATATAAAACAGTAAATACATGAATAATTATTAACATTCTTGTTATTGACTCTTCAAGTACTGTTAAAAGTTCCTAAACACCTTCTGTCCCTTCTAATCTTCTAGTAGAGAGTGAAAAAGAAGAAATGAATGACTTTCCTTCACAAGAGAACATGTTCTAATTCTACTTATCATTTCCTTCTATCTCACATATTAGAATATTTAGTAAAGCAACAGATACTAAGTTTTGTCACAGAAGGTAAAAGATGCTACAAACTATAGAGATCCTTAATCAGAAAAAAGAGATAATGATGAATTTTGCTAGACAGAAATTTATCCATCCAGTAGATTTAAATAATAATTAGAAAAAAACAGGATTCTGAATTGAAGGTAGGAAAGGAAAACCTGTTCTTAAAAGACCAAAGCTAACCTTGAAATAAAAGTGATACAAAATCATTCTCAATTAGGTTAAGTTACATTGATGTGGTTTTTCTTTTTCTAAATATTCTTATATTATTTCTCAATTTGATTTGGCAATACTGTGCTTGCATAAGAATATATTCATACATTAAGATGTCTGGGTTAAGTTTAAATTTAATTTGTCTTAGTGCTAATAGTCTCTTTCAACAAGTTTTTAAAAAAATGAACCAAACTTAAAACACAGTAGGGATGTGATAATTTTTACATCTATAAAAAATATGCTGCCTTGCAGATAGTAGTAAAATTGTCCAGGTAAAATGATTCTTGAAGAACTTTTTTATTGTTCTGTATATTAGAAATGATTGAAGCAGGGAATTTAGAATCACAGTAGTATTGGAGATTATAAGACACAGAATGTTCTGGATTTTAAAACAATGCCTGCTTGTTTTTGAAGAAGACTTTTAAATATTTGGTTCTTTAAGGGAGCACAAACTTTCTGTAATAAATGGGTCTAGCTACTACCATTGGAAATGATACTATCGATCATGTGTAAGCGAATAACTACAGAAAGTCTGTTCATAGAGGTCCACAACAAAGATTGCTCTACCCCAGTTGTGCAAGGACCAAGGTTGGCACCCACAGACCCCGACAATATGGTGCCATGAGTACTTCTTTCAAAAAAGGCAGAAAAAAAAAACATTGCAGGAAGAAATAGGAGAAACTCTAGGGCTCCTTTGCACAGGCCAAAATTTTCTTAATAGAGACCCAGAAACACAACAAATCAAAGAAAGTTTGGACAAATGGGATTGCATGAAACTGCAGAGCTTCTGTATGGCAAAGGACATAGCTAGCAAGATCAATAGAAAGGGGACTGAGAGGGTGGCTCAGTGATAGAGTGCTTGCCTTGCATACATGAGCCCCTGGGTTCAAGTCCTCCGCATCACATAAGCAGAAAAAAACCAGAAGTGGTGCTAAAGTGGTAGAGTGCTAGCCTTGAGCTGAAGAGCTCAGGGACAGTGCCCATGCCCAGAGCTCAGGCCCCACGATGAAAAAAAAATTAATACAAAGCCCACAGATTGGGAGAAGATCTTCACTAGCCACAATGGACAAGGGTCTCATATCTACAATATACTTAGCACTCAAGACATTAAGTCCTCCAACAAATCCTCAAAGAAACAACTGCCCTATTATAATATGTGGGCTAAAGAGAGACTTCCCTGAAGAGGAAATAAGATTGGGCAATAGACATGAAGAAATGCGTAACTTCTCTAGCCATAAAAGAAATGTTAGAATGGGTATAATCAAGAAATCTAATAACAACAGATGCTTGACGGGATGTGGCCAAAAGGGAACCCTATTGCATTGTTGGTGGGAGTGTAAACTTGTTCAACAACTCTGGAAAGAAATATGGAGGTTCCTCAAAAGACTCCACATAGAGCTCCCCTATTACCCAGCAATCCCACTTTTTGGAATTTATTAGAATAACCACAAACAAGACCATACTAAAGCTACCAGCACAACTACGTTTATTGCAGCATTATTCACCATAGCTAAGATATGGAACCAACCCAGATGCCCCTCAGTAGATGAATGGATCAAGAAAAGGTGGTATATATACACAATGGAATTCTATGCCTCCATCAGAAAGAATGACATTGCCCCATTTGTTAGGAAATGGAAAGGCTTGGAAAAAATTATATTAAGTGAAGTAAGCCAGGCCCAAAGAAACAGGTCCCAAGGTTTCCCTTATTTGCAATAACTAGTATACATGTAGGATAATCTTACCAGACAAGTAGAAAAGGTCAAAAGTTATGCACATATGACCATATAAGATGATGCTAGGCGAAATGCATCCCAAGATAGGGACACAAGAGGTTTTATCTTTGTTGCTGTTGTTTTTAATGTACTTAAAATGTACTATGTGATTTTTTTGTTTCTTTTGTATGTTCTTCCCCCATGGTATAACGTCTGTTTTCACTGTATTTGATTCCGGCAACCTGCATCTTGTATATACATTTTTCTAATTTGGGGAGGGGGAGGGAAATAACGAAATGGTGAAATAAGGATACAGGTTGCCCGACTGTAGCAATGAGATGTACAAGACACTCTGTTGAAAACGAACTTTACAATTTTGGAGAGGGGACATGGAGGAGTTGGGGAAGTGGGGAGGGAAGGGTTGGGGTAACAATGCTCCATAGGAAATGTACTCATTACCTTACTCATGTGACTGTAAACCCTCTGTACAGTACCCTTACAATAAAAATATATATTAGAAAGGCAGAAAAAAGAGAGTAAAGATTTCATGTCCTAAACTTTCTGATTACATAAGCCTCTCCTTTTTTACTTCCAGTTTGAAGGAAGTATGTTAGGAGATTCAGAAGATGCATTACCAGGTTGGTGTAGCAATACTGCTTGAAATTCTTCATAAAAAGTGGATCTACGTATTCTGTTCAATATATGCTTTTAGGAACAGAGGTTTTTATTAAATCCTTCCATGAAGGAGGTCTGCTATATACACCAACAAGACCATGGGGCCAGGGGTAGAAAGGTACTTCTCAATGCTGTGATATCTGTTCTAGAGCTTTTCCTGTACGAAGAGCCTCCTTCTGTATCTTCTTTCATTTCTTCTTCTGACACACATCTGTTTATCTACTCTGCCATCTACTGCCATCCACTCTTACAACTCTGCTGTACTTACTAGCAATCCTATGCCCCATCTGTATATTAGGACAACTAAACCTTGATCAGGAAGTGTATTGCAAGAATACTCATCTCTTTCACTTACAGTTTTATTTGCTACACAGACTTAATTCATGTACAGATGTGAAAATGGAGCCAGTTGACACAGGGGATGGGTAGTGCTGGAAAACAATTGGGAGAACAATGGAAGGTCTGGCATTAATCAAGATGTGTTGCACTTAAAATCTGACATGTTGAATTTAGAGGTTTCAAAATTAGCATTTATTCTATACCATAATGTCTGCCTCACCTTGTTTGTGTGGATTGTGTATGCTTGCTGTGCTTTGGGGATGTTTAATTACAGCTTTCGAGTTTGGTATATGCAAAGGACAGCTTAAACAACTGTTTCAAATACTTTATGGTCATTTACTCTGCATTGTAACTTGAACAAAAGCAACTTAATGTACACAACCATTATTAATATGATATTATCCCTATGTGACAATTTTTAATTTCCTTATATTTCATATATACCATTTTAATTTTCAGATAGATGGTACTAGGGTTTGGGACTTAATGGGTTGCCATGCGGCTATGAGGTTGGTGTAGCAAATTGTCTGTGTACTTTCTAAGTGGCACTCAGTTCATCCATCAGAAACACTTTCTCAATAGAACAAGAATTGCTTATCTCTGAGCGTGAGAGCCTGGCTATGAATTGCTTTCTAAAGTTCAAAGCAATACATTTTCAGATGATCATGTGGACTGCAACATACTTTCAATTACTACAGTCTGACAGGATATTCTAGATGTTCATAATTTTGTTAGCAGTGATCTCAACCAAATAACACAGCTGCTTAATTTATACAACTGGCCAACTTCTGTGCAATTAAACATATCAGCAAACCAGAAAACTGTAGAAATTAAATTAAGATAATAGGGGACTCCAGAATTGATGATAACTTTATGCAATCCAGCCTGGTGTAGCTATGACTGAATTGGCAATAACTTCAGTTATGTACGTTAGCATCATTTACACCACATTTCAAATACTACAGGGCATAAGATGTATCTTACTTAACATGGGTAATTGTTGCCAGTGGGAAAGAAAAAATTGTTCTATGTATCCCAGGACCCAGTCACCTAGCAAAAATTCTAATTAAAATATAAGAAGCCTTGGTCAAGCTACCACTGGCAAGTAGCAAAGACACACCCTACCCACGTTATCTTTTATGTTACTTGCAATCCTCTCATTTGAGTCCTAATTAAAGAAGATGCAACAACAAAATATCATTTGGTAGGTTACTGAATCTCAAAACCTTATCTATTTGGTGTCTATGTATAAACTCTGAGTTTCAAAATTCATCTCTAAATAGTTACATGAAGGGGTTTCAATTCAGTTTAGGTCAGTTTATGAATACAGTGCATCTTGATCAATTTACCTGGTTCCAGTCTCATGTATATAGATAGAATATTATGAGTGCATATTTCCTAAATGAAGAAAATAATAGTAAAGCACATAAAATGGCAGTTATCTATATTTTATACAAGTGGCACTAGCATTTAAAAATAAAGCTTAGGAAACTCCTTTAACTCATATAAATGGCAATAATCACCCCATCCAAAATTAAAGTTTGTACAGTAAAAAATGAGAGCTGAGAGGAGAGGGGACAAGATGGCGGAGGAGAAGCTGGAAGCTGAACAAGCTCTCGCATAGAAAGCAGTTTTAGAGTTCCAGTGAACAGTCCTAAGCCAGAGAAACACATCAAGTGTGCCATCACAGGACAGAGAGTTAGACAAGTGAGAGAAAGCCAAGGCAAGAATACACATCTGAGCACCAGCCAGCAACCGCCGCCGCCGGTGGCGGCGGCAGGGTCGCAGTGGAGACTGCAGCCGGGCTATCGGCGGCGGCAGGGTCGCGG
>NW_012267286.1:1442489-1448130 GCF_000151885.1 Dipodomys ordii
TGGGAAGGGATGGGAAGGGTAAACAAAGGAGGAGGCTGCAATGCTTGGTAAGAAATGTACGCATTATCCTGCCCATGCAATTGTAACCCCTCTGTACAGTTTGTTCACAAATAAAATAAAATAAAATTAAAAAAAAATGAGAGCTGACTCTTTATAAAAAATTCACTTTTTGAAGTGGCTGGTTTCACTTAGGCTTATGCATTTGTTTTGGATTGCTTATGCCAATGGGCATGCAATTTTAATTTAATTTTCTATGAGAGAGGTTTGGTCTTGGAAAAATGTAGATTGTTAGGAAGACATGAAGCGAAATGAAGGCTTATAAAGATTATTCAAGATTTTACAGAATTATTTATATCATTATTTATAACATTTACTTCACAATTTGTATTTTGTAATATATACGGAAATTTTAAATATTTCTCTTTTTATATTTTGCTTAAGTAATTGTATAAGCCATTTATTTGGTTATTTTTGAGGGTGGTGGGGGGCTTGAACTTTGTCCCTGCACTCTTCAGTTCAAAGTGAGCGCTCTACCGCTTGAGCCACAGCACCACTTCCAGGTTTCTAGTGGTTTATTGGAGATAAGAGTCTCATGGACTTTACTGCCCTGGCTGGCTTTGAACCACGATCCTCAGATCTCAGACTCCTGAGTAGCTAGGATTACAGGCATAAGCCACCAGAGCCTGGCTAAGCCAAATATTTCTAACTGTGTCCAAAATGTAGATGATGAACTAGAACTATAGAGATAAGTTTTGGAAAACTCTCAAGATGTAGAGGACAAAAGTTAAAAACTTGCAAATTATTATCAAATGGAAAAAATAGATTTGAATTCTTTTTTCAGCAGGGTAAATTTGGTAAAGTTTTCTGACACATTTATCTATATCATGTGGAGTATGTATGCATATATGTATACCTGTGTGTCTTCTATATATAGACACATTTATATATTTTTCATCTTCAATAAATTCTCATTCTGCATAAACAACTCATTAGGGATCATAACACTTCTGTGAATGCAAAAATCAAATCAAATTCTATCTTGTTTTAATATAGTTTTTGACACTTCTTTTATAGTCCCAGTGCCAAGAAATAAGCATGCTTGTATTATTTCACAGATTCATCTAGTTTCATATGCATCTAATCATCCTCAAGATAGAAAAAACATTCTCTTCTCTTCCCCTCCTCCCACTCCTTCTTTCCTCTCCTTCTCCTCCTTCCTCCCATTCTACATCCTCCCCCACCTTTCCTTGTTGCCCCTCCTCCTCTTCCTCCTCTTTTTTCGATGTTTGGGGCTTGAGTTCAGGGCCTCTATGCTGTCTCTCCAATGTTTTGCTCAAGGCTACTACTCTACCACTTGAGCCACACCGTTATTTCCAGTTTTTGAATGGTTAATTGGAGAAAAGAATCTCATAGACTTTCCTGCCCTGGCTGGGTTTGAACTGCAATCCTCATATATCAGCTTCCTGAGTAGCTAGGATTACCAGTTGAGTCACAAGTGCTTAGCACACATTCTAATTTTTTTTGAGGCAAACAATCAGCCTAATACAGTACTTTGCCCTGTGAATAATCCCATGCCATATCTGAAATAGTAACAGAAACATGGATTATTTGATGGTGAGCATATCATAACTATGATCATGCTAAGTTTCCTAAGAATGAATGGAAAAAATAAGCCAAAGTTTTTCTTTTCCCTAGATGAAAGAGATGATTTGGAAGCCATGGTTAAACATTAAAATTGAAGAATGAAGGGAACAGCTTAGGTTGTGTTTCGTTTGACATCAGTCAATTTTTTTCTGCAGTTGAGGAAAAGACTAACCACTCATACGTTTTATTTTAATATTATTACTGAATTGCCTGTAAGCTACCACAAATACTTTTAATGGGGTGTTATGTCTTCATGCTGAAAAGTATTCCAGCATTTTTCTCTAGAATGGTCTCTGATAGAGAAAAAAGAGGTTAGTGAAGTAAATACACAATGAAGTAAATATGCATGCTATAACAGGTTTTAATGTTTCAAATCTAAGTTCAAATTTTAAGCTTTGTGATCAAACAGGATTCATTTCAGGGATGCAAAGCTGGTTCAATATACGCAAATCAATTAATATAATTCATCACATCAACAAGAGCAAGGATAAGAACCAAATGGTTATCTTAATAGATGCAGAAAAAGCATTTGACAAGATCTAACACCCCTTTATGATGAAGGTACTGGAAAAACTAGGAATCCAGGGAACATTTCTCAATACAATAAAGGCTGTATATGACAAACCTACAGCCAGCATTATACTTGATGGTGAAAAACTAAAGCCATTTCCTCTTAACTCAGGAAAGAGACAAAAGTGTCACTTGTCTTCAATTTAGTATTAGAATGCCTAGCTACAGCAATAAGACAAGATGCAAACATAAAAGGGATCCAAATAGGGAAAGATGAAATAAAACCCTCCCTCTTTTGACATGATATTGTATTTAAAGAATCCCATGGACTCCACTTTCAAATTACTCAAGCTGATTCAAAACTTTGGCAAAGTAGCAGGGTATAAAATTAACCCCCCCAAAACCAGTGGCTTTTCTATATGCCAACAATGAGGAAAACGTGGCTGAAATCAGGAAAGCAACTCTATTCATAATAGCCCCACAAAAAATAAAATACCTAGGAATTAACTTAACCAAAAAAGTGAAGGACCTTTATGATGAAAACTTTAAAAACCTGCAAAAGGAAATCAAAGCACAACTTAGAAAATGACAAAACCTCCCATGATCCTGGATTGGAAGGATCAACATCATGAAAATGGCAATACATCCCAAGGCTATCTACAATTTCAATGGGATACCTATCAATATTCCAATCTCATTCTTCAAGGAAATTGAAGAGGCAATCCAAACATTCATATGGAACAATAAAAGACCCTGAATAGCAAAAACAATGGAAGACCAGAAGAATTCCTTAAAAGTTGCCTTTTCTTCTGCTAAGCAAAACTACCAATTATCAATAATGAAAGTAAGTATTTTAACATGTCTCAAATTAGACTTTTACTTCAGTTATACTTTTAAAATAAAAATGCTGGTGAAATCATTTCTGAATATTCACTTTCATTGTCATTTACACCCACTTCACATTTTCTTACTGGCTAGCTATCTTGGCACAGAAGTAAATGGGGAAAAATGCACCAGTTCAAATTTCTCTAGCCACTGAGAACGCCTGAGACAGTATTTGGATAGGAAACCAAGTTTTGGACATAAGAAGAGGGTGCAGGGGGCTGGGAAGGTGGCTCAGTGGTAGAGCGCTTGCCTTGCATGCATGAGGCCCTGGGTTCGATTCCTCAGAACCACATAAGCAAAAAGAAAAAAGCCAGAAGTGGCACTGTGGCTCAAATGGTAGAGCGCTAGCCTTGAGCCGAAGAGCTGAAGGACAGCGCCTAGGCCCAGATTTCAGGCCCCACGACTGGACCCCCCCCCCAAAAAAAAAGAAGAGGATGCATTTAGAAACAGGTATAATCCTAAAATTATTATTAAATTAATTATTATTACATTACTGAATTAAATTAGTCAAAATCTGATAAAGTCAGGTATGAATTGTAAAAAGGAGAGTATTAAATTATCAGTGGAGAGAGCAAAAATTTAGATTTTAGGTAAGTCCCAATGTTTGAGACCTTCACACAGTTATGAAGCCACTGATTTTGACATCTAGAACTCTATCATGAGATTCCAATAATCTGAGTAGGCAAGGTATAGTGAATTAGTAGCTAGGGTATCTATCATTCCAGCTCACCTGGAGACAGAACTGATTCAAAGAGTAGCATTAATACTTGGTAAAATTACAAACATAGCAAGAGTTCAAAGAACACAGGATAACTCATTTGAGAGCCTTCTTTTTGTTTGATATTAAACTTGCATTTGGTAGAAAATCTGCAGGTAAATGGCTATCCTACTGTTCAGAAACTTCTCTGTTGGACACATTTATTGTAAATTTATATTTCAATACAAAAACCCCACATTTTTCTCATAAAAGAGAATAGTGGTTCAGATTAACTTTCCTGAACTCTGCTTGTAACTTCCATTGAACAGTAGGCTACGGAAAAACATTCATTTCCTTGGGCTGTAAAGTTAAATGATCCATGTTTAACATGTAATTTAGTTATATAAAGTTCATTTAACTTATTATTACTAGTCAATTTTTACTAACTGTAAATATTTTTATATCTTTATGTTTTAATTACTGCATATTTTTGAAAGTTGTATTTTGGTATGCTATGTTATTAGAGCACTTTCTTGATTGTGTTGGAAACAACTCATTAAAAATTATCTTCATAACTGTGTGCTGGTGGCTTATGCCTATAATCCTAGCTACTCAGGATCTAAGATTAAGGATCAAATCTCAGCAAGAAAGTTCATGAGATCCTATTTTCCAATTAACTACCAAAAAGCCAGAAATGTAGGTATTCCTCAAATGGTTGAGCATTATCCTTGAGCACAAAAGCTAAGGGACTAGGCCTTGAGTTCATGCCCCAAGACTAACACAGAAATTATCTTCATACAAAATAATATGTCTAGTATTAAGACAAAATAAAATACGGTTGACTTAAAAATTCATTAAACATACTGTGCTTTTCCAAGATTTTTATCTGTCTTAGCACTGTGAAACCTCACTGTTAATCTATAAGTCACTCCATTTCCTGTTATAAAAACTATGCCATAGAGTGGTTAAATACTTTTCTGAAATATGTTCTCCTTGTTACTTTCAGAAAGTTGTGTAACAATTTGGCTTGTCCATTTATGTGAACATTGCATCTCGATTAAAGTTACTCCTCACTGCATTCTCCACCTCTTAACCATTCTCTTACTTGTTTTATCTAAGTTTCCAACTTCCATCTTCCACCCATACATCATGCTTTAGTCAGTTTGATTGATTTTGTATGCATATTACCCTATATCTTTACATATATTATGTGTGGTGTCAGAGCCAAGTTCTATAAATGGTAGAAAAAATATGGAACCAGCCTAGATGCTCCTCAATAGAAGAATGAATAAAGAATAGACATGTACATATATACATATGTATATATATATTGGAATTCTAAGTTTCCTTAAGAAAGAATGACACTGCCCCATTTGTAAGGAAATGAAAGGACTTGGAAAAAATCATATTAAGTGAAGTAAGCCAGACCCAAAGAAACATAGGCCTCATGGTCTCCCTTATTTGTAATAATTAGTATACATCTGGGATAATCTCAGCAGATGAGCATAATAATTCAATATTTATGTACATATGAATATATAAGATGATGCTAAAGAAAGGTTGGACAAATGGACTTCATGAAGCTGCAGAGATTCTGCATGGCAAAGGACATAGCTAGCAAGATCAATAGAAAGCCCACGAATTGGGAGAAGATCTTTACTAGCCATACAACACACAAGGGTCTCATATCTAAAATATACCTGGAACTCAAAAAATTAAATCCCTCAACAACAAATCCTCAAAGAAACAACTACCCAATAAATAAGTGGGCTAAAGACTTAAAGGGAAATTTCTCTGAAGAGGAAAGAAGAATGGCCAATAGACACATGAAGAAATGCTCAACCTCTCTAGCCATAAAAGAAATGCAAATCAAAACGACATTGAGATACCACCTCACCCCAGTTA
>NW_012267286.1:1448436-1462757 GCF_000151885.1 Dipodomys ordii
AAAGACTTGGAAAAAATTATATTAAGAGAAGTAAGCCAGGCCCAAAGTAACATAGGTCCCATGGTTTCCCTTATTTGCAATAACTAGTATATGCCTGAGACAAGCAGAAATGGTCAGATAAGTTGATGTTGGGGAAATGAACCCAAAGATAATGACTCAAATGTTTTTTCTTTCATGCGATTGCTTCTAACATATTTATAAGATGATTTCCTTGTTGCTTTGTATGTTCCTCCCCCACGGTATAACCCCTGCTTTCACTGTATTTGATGTTGGTATAATTTGTGGAGGGGAAGGGAAAAAACAAATTGTTTAAATATGGATACAGGTGGACCCATTGCAACAACGAGATGTACAAGTCGTTATGTTGAAAAATGAACTTTACAACTTTGGTGGGGGCGGGGGAGATAGGAAGGGATAAGAAGGGAAAACAAAGGAGGATTCAACAATGCTTGATAAGAAATGTACTCTATCTTGCCCATGGAATTGTAACCCCTCTATATGGTATTTTCAAAATTAAAAAAAAAGATGAAATAGGGATACAGGTGGACCCATTGCAACAATGAGACGTACAAGTCATATGTCAAAAATGAACTTTACAACTTTGGTGGGGGGGGAGTAGGGTTGGGTGGGGGGGAAGATGAGATGTGAAGGGGAAACAAAGGAGGAGGTTACAATGCTTGATAAGAAATGTACTCATTATCTTGCCCATGTAATGTAACCCCTCTGTACAGCAGTTTCACAATAAAAAAAAAAAGATGATACTAAGCGAAATGAACATGGACTAAGACATGGACATAAGAGGTTTTTCTTTGTTATTGTCCTCAATGGACTATGTGATTTCTTTTATCTTTTGTTTTTGTTTCCCCCTGTGGTTTATCTCCTGTTTTCACTGCATTCAATTTTGGTACCCTGGATATTATATATACATTTATCTGAACTAAGGAAGGGAAGGGGAACAACAAAATGATGAGACAAAGGACAAAGTGGGAACCAATGCAATAGTGATTCTCACAGGAAAATATGTTGTAAGTGATATGTAAAACTTTGGGAGGGATTGGGGGGGAGAGAAAGAGGAAGAAAAATGAGGGAAGGGGTAACAAGTCAGACAAGAAATGTACTCTCTGTCTTACTTATGTAACTTATGTAACTTATATAACCTCTCTGTACATCACCTTGACAATAAAATTAAAAAACCTCAACAAGTATATAAAATAAAAATATCAGACTTCATACCACAAAGCCATAATAATAAAAACAACGTGGTAGGGGCATACAAAACAGACTTGAAGACCAATGGAACACTCTAGAAGATTGAGAAATAATCCCATGTACCTATTGCCAACTGAATTTTGACAAAGAAACCCAGCATGTTTGTTGGAGTAGGCATGGTCTTTTCAACAAATGATGCTGGGGAACTGAATGTCCATATGCAAAATCTGTATTTGAAAGCTGTCTCTTCTTCAATGCCCATATCAACCAAAGTGAATCAAAACATCTCAAACGTTGAAATGACTACAGGAAAGGGTATCAAAAATGTTTTTATAATCATACATTTTATTACATATTATATGTATATATCTAACAAAATAACTTCAAATGCACCTTAATCGCATCCTTTAGTTTATTGTTACTATCATCATCATCATCAGTATCATTTTTTCCAGTACTATGGCTAAACTCAGCCTTATTCTTGCTCAGCTTGCTTGTTTATGGCTGGTGCTCTGCCACATGAGCCATTCCTTGACTCCAGCATTTTGCTAGTAACTTTCAGGATAGAGTATTGTGGATTTTTTTCTGCCTAAACTGGCTTCAAGTTGAGATCTTTAATATCAGATCCCATGAGTACCTAGGATTACAGGTGTGAGACACTGGCATTGGTCTATTTTACTATTATTACAAGATAATACTGACATAGTAAAATTCCCAATAAGATTAAGATGGATAGTCTGGGCACCAGAGTTCACACCTGAAATCTTAGCTACTCAGGAAGCTGAGATCTGAGGCTCACAGTCTAAAGTCAGCCAGAGCAGGAAAGCTTGTGAGACTCATCTCCAATAAACTACTCAAGCCAGAAGTGGTGCTGTGGCTCAAGTGGTAGAGTGCTAGCCTTGAACAAAATAAGCTCAGGGACAGTGCCAGAGCCCAGAGTTCAAGCCTAAGGACTGGCAAAAAAAAAAAAAAAAGAAGAATGGCCAGTTGCTGTGTTCTTTCTTACATGCCATCCTGTTACATTTCTGATGAACCATGCTTGTGATGCATAATGTATTTTCTTCTGGCAATCTAACACCTCTTTCATTCAATGTCATTTGGAACCAATATTGTTGATCATGCTTCTGTAGCACAAAAGAATTGTGTCCTAACTATATCGTCCTCCCTGCTTTGAAATGATTCATTAGATCTGCCATTTGGAAAACTAAATAAATAATAGTGGTTGAGTACTTTTGTGAAACTCACCTTTTTTGGTAATACTATAGCATTGACTATTAAAAGGCCAACTAACATCTGCTGGATAGGAAACGCATATTCTTTACAAGAAAATAATTTAACCTCCGACAGAGGAACACATGCATGAAATACCTCACCTTTAATTCCTTTCCCTATTTTCCAAAGTTCACAATCTTCTGGGAGATATTTGTTAGGATGATGTATGTGTTTAATTTCATCCAAATAAACAGTAAGAGAAGTTTGAAATCTAAAGCATCCTGTGTGCATTGCAAACTCACAAATTAGCCGTGATCTATAACTCCCCTTCTTCTTTGGACATTCCCGAAGTTTACCATTTCATTCCTTGATTTATATCATCGAGCTGTGACCACGTTAATTCTCACACAGCCACAACAGGTCTTCATGCTGTGTGTGGGAAGCGCGGAGCTCCATTCCCATGCCTGGCTTTTCAGTTCCCACAGCGTCTAGCTGTGTACTTCATCGGGCAACAGCTAGAGATCGACCCGGGGAATCCCAAGGACTCTCTCCGGCTGTAAAATCTCTTCTCTTGAGAACCATTGCTCTATTGGTTTCATGACAGAGAGTTTGATGCTCTCGATGGCCCCATGAGTTAGGACATCTTTGTGTGTTAAAGCTGGGATTAAATAACTGATGTGGTTTCTGTTTTACTAAATCCCTAGTCCTACGGTAGATTTTTGTCTCTTTGCTTACAATTAGTGTCCTATGAAGCAAGCACACATCAATTATAAACATTTTTATTAGTTATCTATTTCCTTATGATGATGACAAAATTCTCTTATGAAATTTTCCGAAATACTGGCATTCTATCTGTGGCCATAGAATTCAACATCTCAGCTGAGTGCTGTGATGGTTCATGCATGTAATCCTAGCTACTCAGGAGGCTGAGATGTAACAAACATGGTTTGAAACCAGCCCAGGAAGGAAAGTCCAAGAGACTCTAATGTCCAGTTAACCACCAATAAAGAGAGAAGTGGAGCTGTGGCTCAAGTGGTAGAGTGTTAATCTTGAGTAAAAAGGCTCAATACTGTGCCCAACCCTGAGTTCCAGCTCCAAGACCTGTGCATGCATGTGTGTACGCAAGTGCATGCGCACATACACAAAGCTAATATTGATGAAACTATTATAGACGGAAGAAAATGTCTATTGCTTTATTTTTCCATTCTGTATAGGTCACATTGGCAAGATTGATTTAGACTTATTTTACTGCGGATTTAGTTAGCTGTCATATGTTTGCTTTCAAATTCCCCACAGACATTAACAGAGCAGAGTCTTAATTTATGTTATATGTCATGGCTTGTTTATGTAAAATACATTTGGAAATTTATATAAATATAAATATATAGTAAACATATAGACATTTGATATGGGCACATATTTTAGCAAATCTGAAAATTCAGTGTTTATTTCCCAAAGTGGGAGAGAAAACATGTCCAGTTAATATTAGGAAAAGCTGAATGACCGAATGAAAGAATAAAGTGGGATACATCTTTTGGATGCATGTTTTTATTATTTATATTATTTATTTATTTGGAACAGGGCCTTTTTGTTTGCTAGGCTAGCATGACACCATTCAGTCTTGACTTCAGTCCTGTCTTGACTATATTAGGATGATTTAAAAGAAAAAAAATAAAAGAAGAGCAATAATATATGTGGCTAAGTGACAGAAGCCAGCAAAAGAAAGTGTCAGGTACAGAATTAAAGTCCTGGCCTCATGCCTTAAAAAAAATGGTAGAATGACTTCAACATTTATATGAGTTTTTTATTTTTATTTTTTACTTCTTACAATTCTGTCATTTATTATTGCCACACAAACAACCTTTACTCTTTCCCAAAACTTTATCAATAAAAACCATTGAACAAAATATCATATATTAAAGGAGATCTGAAACTAGTCATTCCTTACCTGCTTAATTCCTGAAACAAAGCTGCTTAATTTTACTCCTCTAGTATCTATTAATTTGGTGTTCTATCATGCTGGATATCTGAGTTTTCTTTTTTGTTTTATGAATTTTTTATTATCTTTAAGTAGTTGTACAAAGGAGATGCCATTCAACAAAGCAGTTTATGGAAACCATGCCTCTTATTCAAGGTCACCTCTTTCCACATTCTCATCCTCTCCTCCAAACCCACCCCTTACCTTACTTTTCTTAAGTTTTTGGCTTATACATTGATTGTTTTGCCATCTAACAAAGCAATTTAGCTATACAATGCATCTTGCTCTGTATTATCCCTTCAATATCATCATTTCCCCTTGACCCACCTCTTCCCTTATATTTCTCAATTCTGTGGTGTATCCAATGCTTTTTTCCTGCATTCTACTCCCCTTCCCCCTTCATTCTATCCCCTTTTCCCCTGTATTCTTCTATGCTTTTTCCCCTTACCCCTCCCCCTCTTGCAATGTATCCATTTCCTGGTATTTATTTTGTTGGGCTTTGATTTTGTGTGGGATAACTTTATTTTTTAAATCAGCTAATCCTGAAATGAGGAATAGTGTTCCTTTTTCATTAATTGGTGAATCAAGTCCTGTTTCTTGTTTATATCTAAAATAAAGAAAATGTGATCTACTTATCTGGAGTTCCATTGCTATTTCCTATTATGTGTCAATATGTAACCACTTTCTCATATTTTCCATGGAGATGAAATGCAGAAGAGAATAACAGAAGCTATCACAATTGGATCTTCACAGTTGATTTTCACAAAATTACATGGTAGATTGTTCCTTGAAACAATGATGTTTTGGGGACCAAACATTTTGAAGAAATGTGCAATGGGTCTAACCTCTTCAGATCCCAGTTAGTTTATACATGAATTTCAAACTCTCAAACATAAAGTTTTAATCCATACAGTGTATAATTGTTTCCTAAAATATGCCCAAATCTGTTCTCTCTTTTGAAAAAGCACAATATTTCAATGTCCAAACATTTGTAATGTCAGTTATTCATACTACATTGTGCCAAAGTAATTTTAAAAAATTAAACTTTGGCTGGGCACCTGTAGTTTATGCTTGCAATCCTAGGTACTCAGGAGGTTGAGATCTGAGGATCATGGTTCACAGCCAGGTCACAGAGAAATGTCTGTGAGATTCTTATTACCAACTAACAAGTACAGAAACTGAAAGTGGAGCCATGCCTCAAGTTGTAGAGTGCTAGACCTGAACACAAAAGCTCAGGATCAGTGCCCAAGCCCTGAATTCAAGGCCCAGGAATGGCATTAAAATATGGATCTTAGAAACAAATGCAGGATTATAGACATTTCAACTTAGATTTTATTTTGCATCATATTTTTAATGCAGAAGTATAGCCCATTATAAATGAATATGGTAACCAAATCCTCATTGTCTATCTGTTAAAGTCTGTTGATTTCTCAAAGGGCCCTCATTTCTTCTGGCTCATACACACACACACACACACACACACACACACACACACACACACATTTATATTAATGCTTCAAAATGACCTTCAAAAATTTGAGATTTCATTCATCCTTGTGGATGCCAGGATTAAAGGTTTTTTTATGCATAGTTAACATTATTGACTATCATTAGGTGGATTTTTCCCCCTGAGTCCCTATGAAAGGTAATTAAAATACATTCCACATTGGAAGGCAAAGTCACCGTTGTAGTTTTATGAGGCAATCTGGTTTTTGGAGTACTTGCAAGTTCCACCGACTTTTGAAAAATAACTGAAATAAAATAATTTAATGTGCGAAATTACTGCTGATATAATATGGCATGATGATTATGTCTAATACAGCTTCACATACTATCAGTAAAACATGAAATAGTTCACAGACACATGAAGTTCCTTTGCTGTTTACTTCAAACCATGTGTATCAGTTATAAGTTTTAAAAATAAGCCAAATGGCATAATCATACATGTAAAAAGTCTTGCTAGTCACCCAGGGCTGGTAGCTCATGCCTGTAATCTTAGGTATTCATTAGGCTGCTAACTAAGGACTGTGGTTGAAAGCCAGATTTGGCAGGAAAATTCATGCAACTCTTTCCCCAATTAACCACCAAAAAGACAGAAATGGTGCTGTCGATGAAGTGGTAGAACACTAACCTTAAGCAGAAAAGATCAGGGACAGCATCCAGGTCCCGAGTTTAAAAACTGGCACACACACACACACACACACACACACACAGCTTACAAGTGTAAATGAACCTCCTCTTCTATTTCTTTTAGTTGTTCTACTTCTTCACTCATTTTTTTCACTTTTCTCTTATGTATAAGTAGTTGTACAAAGGAGTTGCCCTTTGACAAAGCAGTTGACAAATACAATATATCTTGATCGATGTCTCCCCTTTCAACATTTTCACCTCATCTTTTCCCTACCCCCTTTCAGACCATTTTCTTAATGTTTTAGGATGTACATTTGATTTTTGTCTGCATTTTCCGCCTCGTCTCTTTATTTGTCTACCCTTTTCCTCTTGACCCCACCCCACCACTTTCAAGTACCTACTTCCTGGCATTTTTTTCTGAACTTTGATTTTTGGCTTTCTAAAATTATATTAAGTGAAGTAAGCCAGGCCCAAAGAAACACAGGTCCCATGATTTCCCTTATTTGCAATAACTATTATAAGTCTAAGACAAGCAGAAAAGGTCACAAGCTATGTACATATAACCATGTAAGATGATGCTAAGTGAAATAAACTCCAAGATAAGGGTATAAGTGGTTTTTTTCCTTTTTGCTATTGTTTTTAACATATTTAAAATGTACTATATGATTTTTTTGTTTTTCTTGTATGTTCTTCCCCCACAGTATAATCCTTGTTTTCACTGTATTTGATTCCGGGGCCCTGCATCTTGTATATACATTTTTCTAATTTGGAGAGGAGAAGGAAAAATAACAAAATGCTGAAATAAGGATACAGGTTGACCCATTGTAATAATGAGAAATACAAGAGGGAAGGGAAGGGAGGAGTTGTGAAGGGGTGGGGAGGGAAGGGAAGGGAAGATAGGGGGAAAACAAAGGAGGGGGTAACAATGCTCTGCTCCATAGGAAATGTACTCAGTACCTTATTCATGTAACTGGTTCATTTCTTCAGTACCTTACTCATGTAACTGTTACCCTTTTGTACAATATTTTTACAATAAAAACATATAGAAAAGGAATTGCACTACTAGAGATTTCCCTTGAATCTACCATATTTCACTTAGTACATTTGTATACACTTGCATAACACTCAGTGTATTTACTTATGAGTTTGTAAGCTGACTTGTGCTTCCACAAATAAGGGGAAACATGTATCTTTTGTCTCACTGAGTCTGACCTACTTAGGAATAGAAGACACAGAAATAAACTTACAGACCTATAGCCATTTAATACTTGATAAGGAAACCAAAAACATAGGTTGAAAGACAGCCTCTTCTATAATTGGTGTTGGAAAAACTGGATAGCCACATGCAGAAAACTGAAAGTAGATCCTTAGATATGACTTTGCACCAGAATCAATTAAAAATGAACCAAAGACCTCAATTTACATCCTGAAACCATGAAACTACTACAGGAAAGAGTAGGGAAAGCACTAGGGCTACTGGGCATAGGTAGAAACTTTCTGAGTAAAGGTCCAGAAACATAGCAAATCAAAGAAAGACTTAATAAATGGTACTGCATCAAATTTAAAAGTTTCTGCATGGCAAAAACCACAGACAACAATGGGCTGGGAAGGTGGCTCAGTGGTAAAGCGCTTGCCTTGCATGCATAAGGCTCTGGGTTCGATTCCTCAGCACTACATAAGCAAAAAGATAAAAGCCAGAAGTGGGGCTGTGGCTCAAGTGATAGAGCGCTAGCCTTGAGCTGACGAGCTAAGGGACAGCGCCCAGGCCCAAAGTTCAGGCCCCATGACCGGACCAAAAAAAAAAAAACAAAACACACAAACAAACCACAGACAGCAAGCTCAAAAGAGAGCTTGCAGAATGGGTGAAGATTTTTGCCAGCTGCACATTAGACAGTGGCCTAATATGCACACTAAATAGAGAACTTTAACAAAATTAACCCCTTCAAGCCCCACCAATCCAAGC
The DNA here is from genome assembly GCF_000151885.1 of Dipodomys ordii. Classification (NCBI taxonomy): domain Eukaryota; kingdom Metazoa; phylum Chordata; class Mammalia; order Rodentia; family Heteromyidae; genus Dipodomys; species Dipodomys ordii. The sequence goes on from NW_012267286.1 coordinate 1,456,929, forward strand.
ATTAATGAACTAATGAGCCAAAGAGTCTTCTCAGAAGAAGAAGAAGTAAATATAGCCAATATACCCAGGAAGAAATGCTCAACATCTTTGTTTCTGGCCATAAAGGAAATGCAAATCAAAACAATATGTAGTTTCCATTTCACCCCAGTTAGAAATGACCATTATCCAGAAAATGAACAATAACAGATGCTGGCAAGGATGTGGCCAAAAGGGAACCCTAAGACATGGTTGGTGGGCGTATAAACTTGCTCAGCCACTCTGGAAAGCAGTGTGGAGGTTTCTCCAATTCTACTCCTGGGCATTTACCCAAAAGATTATAAAGCAGGTTACAGGAAAGCCTCCAGCATGACCATGTTTATTGTAGTACTATTTATCATACCCAAGGTATGGAATCAGCAAAATGCCCCTCTGTGGATGAATGGACAAAGAAAATGTAGTATATATGCACCATATAATTTTACTTCTCTATAACATTTTTAAGGTATATTCATTTCTAATCAGAGCATTTTAAATGTGTATATTGCTTTGATTAAAGTCAGTTTGTATCTCGTCTCACATATATCAACCAAAATCTCTATAGCTGAAAACCAGATCTCCCTGGGGACATTTTTTTCTATGCTTATTTCCATATGATAACATTTTGACTACAAATCTTTCTATACTCATCTCCATATGATATGATTTTGACAAAATGGGTGACATTGATTGAGATGCATTGTATTCACAGCCTGGCATGTTGAATTGAAACCCTTTTAAAAAACTAATTAAATGTAATAAAAATAAATTACAAAAAGACAATAACTATGATTCTAAACTTATTTCCATATTGTATGATATGAGCATTGTAGACATTATAATTAAGCATAATCCCTTCCTAAATGTAAGCCAGGTGGTTATGCCTGTTATCCTAGCTACTTAGGAGGCTGAGACTGAGAAGATTGAAATGCGATAGAAGAAAAGTTTGTAGGACTTTATTCCAACTGAGAACTGTGCATGGTGATATGTGTCCTACCTATGATCTAAGCCTAAAATAGGTAGATCATTGCTTGGTGCATGCCTGGACAGAAAGCAAGAATCTGTCTCAAAAATAACTAGGTCAAAAAAAAAAAAAGTATTGGCAGTTTGGCACAGAAGTAAGAGTGTGGACCTAACAACTGTGAGGCCCTGAATCAAATGCCAGTACTATCAAAAATAAAATATAAAAATATAAAAAGAAAGAAAGAAAGAAAAAGAATAGATAGTGTTTCAATTAATCTGATAAGTTTTGCTTTTTGGAAATGAGAACGTATAAAGTATTCTTTTTTAATTTTATTTCATTGTAAAAATGCTGTACAGAAGGGTTACAGTTACATGAGTAAGGTAATGAGTATATTTCTTGTCCAGTATTGTTACCCCATCCTTTGTTATTTTCCCACCATCGCTTTCCTCCCCTACCTCCCCCACTCCTCCTGCCACCTGAAGTTGTAGAGTTAATTTCCAGCATAGTGTCTTGTGGGTATCATGGTTGCAATGGGTCATCCTGTGTCCTTGTTTCAGTATTTTGTTATTCCCCTTCCCCTCCCCAAATTAGATAAATGTTTACACAAGATGCAGTATAGTGACAACAGGGGATATGCTGTAGAGGGAAGACCATACAAAAGAAACAAAAAAATCACATAGAACATTAAAAACAAGAGCAACAAAGAAAGACCGCTTGTGTCCATATCTTGGGGTTCATTTCACTTAGCATCATCTTATATGGTCATATGTACATAGTTTTTTACCTTTTCTGCTTATCTGATAAAATTATCCTAATTATTACAAATGAGGGAAACCATGGGACCTATATTTCTTTGGGTCTTACTTACTTCTCTTAATACGATTTTTTCCAAGTCATTCCATTTCCTAACAAATGGAGGCAGTATCATTCTTTCTGAGGGAAGCATAGAAGTCATATATATATATATATGTATATATATATATACATATACATATATACACATATATACATATATATATACACACACACACACACACACACACATATATAAAACATATATATAATACATCTCACATTTTCTTGATCCATTCATCTACTGAGGAGCATCTGATGTTGGTTCCATATCTTAGCTAAATCCTTATATATCACCCTGCACCAAAATCAACTCCAAATGGATCAAAGACCTTGAAATAAAGTATTTTTAAACATGGAAAATATTAGTATTTTTTGAAAATCCAAGATAAAAAGCTTAGGGTATGTTTTCATGATCAATTTAATACACAATGAAAGGAAAGGAGTTGTGCCTGACAAAAGTCAAGAAATTAATCTATGGCACAGTAATTTTATCTTTCTACCTGAAACTCTAGTTTCTTTTCTTTTTCTTGTGGCACAGTTAGGAGAAAGAATTCCTTTTTCCTTTCTCTGGATTTAACCCTCTGGCAGAGTTAATATACTGTAGTTTATGTCTTCAAACTCTCACAAATGGTTATAGATAGGAAAGAGATTTTGCTCTCTGAACAGTCTATCAGATTGAATATGACAACTCTGTAGACTATTTCTGTCATTAATTTCAAACAACAGAATTGATGATACAGCTATCTTGTAGCCACAAAATACTAGAAAAAATATATACACCAATATTGTGGCAGTGAAGTTACAGAACTATTCCAGGAGTTCTGGTTAACATAAAAGGATGCTACATTATTCCCTCAGTAAGCTTTTATATTAATTTGTATTTACTTATACATAAGCATTTCTCAAACCTAATTGATTATAATATTTTAATATATAAACTTGACTAAAGAAATTTATGAAATGGAAATGTAGGCATTTACACACAGTGAAACTAAAGAAGAATATTCTCAGGAGAGGAACACAAAAGTGCAATATCTATGTGTATCTAATTATTTAAAGTAATGTTTATCAAAATCTACTCTAAGAAATGGAAAAAGAGTTTTATTTCTTTTGTTGCTGTTTTTATTTTCTTTCCACTTTGTCCTTTTTGTTAGTTTATCTGTATTTGCAAGGGCAAGTTGGGCACAGAAATGGAGGGAAAAAGGGTGACTAAATGTAGCACTGGTTCTCACTAGATACTATGTTGAAAATGAACTTTGTAACTTGTAGTTAGGGATGGGAGGGACAAACTGGGAGGAAGCCAAGGAAGGGGTGATGTGGTACTCTTTATCTGCCTCATATAATGGTGACCCCTCTGTACCTCACCTTATAATAATGATAAAAATTGCATTAAGAGGTTTACCAAACTCAGATGCTAAAATGCTAAATACACAAAATTACTGAAGAAACAAAGGCCAAGAAGTAGTAGATTACATATTGATAAGGATGATACTAAATATATCCAACTTTATTAACAAATACAAAATGTGACAAATGTTAAAAAATTAATTCCTACTTAGGCTTTAAAATATAAGACAGAAATAGCCAAGCATGGTTGTACATGCTTGCAATACCACTTGCTTTCAAGGGCAGAGTCAGGTCAATGATAGTTTGAAGACTAACATGGGCAAGTTTAGTTTGGATTTATTTTAGAAACAAATTATAAACCATAAGGCTGGGAATCATGGATCAAATGGAAGAGCACTTACCTGACAGATGTGAGGTTCTGGGTTCAATATCCAATAGTCCTCCCCAAATTAACACAAAAATAAAAAAAATTCACAATAGTTATGTAATTAATATTTTTTTCTTTTTTTTGATGCTGGGGGCTGAATCCAGGGTTTCGAATATACTATGCAGACATTCAACTATTGAGCTACATCTTTAGGCCAATGTCTATATGTGTATAAACTAGTTAATTGTATTGTTTTGTGCTGACACTGGGGATTGTATTCAGGGCCTTATGTTTTCAATAGGCTTCCTCGCTCACTGAGGGTACTCTTACATGAGACAGTTCTAGTTGTTTGCAGATGGAGGTGCTCAGATTTTTCTTCCCAAGCTGGCTTTCAACTTTGATCCTCTAGGTCTCAGCTTCCTGAGTAGCTAGGCATGAACCTGCTGGCATTTGCCTGTTCCTCTTTTTTGTGTGGGTCTTTATTAATTATGTAATGCAATGGGTTTCATTGTGAAGTGTTCACACATTCATATAATGTACTTTGATTCAAACATCTATCCCTCTTTCTGATCACCTTTCTTTTCCTTCTTTTCTCATCCCTTTTACTTCCTTATCCTCCACCATCTATCATTACCAGTTCTACCTATCATTAACAAATGCACAGGATTCTTGTATTTTTGAGACTTGTTTATTTTACTTAATTTCATGATCTCCAGTTATATGAACTTTACTCCATAGAACAGAATTTTCTTCTTTATGTCCAAATAAAATCTCATTGGATATGTATGCCATATTTTCGTTATCCATTTACGCTTCGATAGGCATCTTGCTTGATTGTGTAGTGTGGCTATTATAAATACTGTTGTGATGAAGATGGGTGTATGCAGTATCCCTTTAGTAAGATTGCTCTCATTATCATAGATATATACACAGAAAGTCTATAGATGAGTCATGTTTTTTGTTTTCAGAAAATCTCTATAGGATATCATAGTCTAATTTACACTCCTACCACAGATATGTGCATATTCATACCGTCTTTGTTGTTTTTAGCTTTATCTATGATAACGGTTTCTTATCTGGATAAGATGGAATCCCAATGTATTTTCACTGATACCTAGTAATGCTGAATATATTTTTCATTACTTGTTGTCTATTTGTACTTCATTCAATAACTGTTTAGTTCATTTGTCCATGCAGCATTGGATTGTTTGATATTTTGCTGCTTAATTAAATTCTTAACATATTCTGGCCATTAGTCCCCTGTCAGATTAATTTGTAAAGATTTCTCCTGTTGTGTCATTTCTCCTTTGACTTTGTTGATCCTGTCTTTTGCTGTTCAGAAACTTTTAAGTGTAAGGCAATTCCATTTGCAAATGCTTGTTACCATTTCCTGAACTCCTTTCAGAAAGACATTGTCTATGCTTCCACCTTACTGTGCTTCCCCATAATGCCCTCTGATAGCTCAGGTTCAGGTTTTATGCTAAGGTCATTGATCCGTTTTGAGTTGATGTCATGCAGGGTGAGAGATGATGAACTTGTTTCAGTTTTATAAATGTGGATATCAGGTTTTCCCTGAGGCCCTTAAGTGTTTTTATTCTTCTCTGTAAAGACCTTCAGATTGGAAGCCATCATTTTCAAAGAGGGATCAATGTGGTTAAAATAGATTATTGGCATTGTGAAAATAGAATGAAACCTATTGAAATTGTACTGGGGGAGGAGGCTGTGAATGTGGGTGATAAAATGGGTGATATTGACCATAGTATACTGTGTATGGAAACCTTGCAAACAATCCTGCTTGTGTGCAAGATAGTGTAAAATCAATAAATAAACATGAAGACGTTTTAATAACTTCCTTTCCATTTCTCTTAAAATAATTTTAGTTGAGAACTCAACTCATTTTTTTGTTTGAAAATAGGTCTGTGATATTCCTTGATGCCTCAAATTGGTTTCTGTTGTCTTTAGATTTTTTATTTTTTATTTTATTTTATTGTAAAGGTGATGAACAGAGGGGTTACCGTTATATGAGTAAGGTAATGAGTACATTTCTTTTTGAATATCATTACCCCTCCCTCATTTTCTCCCACTTTCCCCCACTTGACTCCCTTCTCCTCCCCCAAGTTGTGAAGTTCATTTCCAAATAGTGGCTAGTGAGTATCACTGCTGCATTGGTCCTTTAGATTTTAGAATTTCCTTTCCTTTTCATGGAGCAGAACAGCAAACCCAGAACCTTGTCCTGGTGCCTGCTAGGCAAGTGCTCTACCACTGAGCTACATGCCCAGCC
>NW_012267286.1:1463378-1465895 GCF_000151885.1 Dipodomys ordii
CTGATGAATTTTTGTGTATTTCCTGCTTACTTTTGCTTTTAGGTTACTGATCTGCTTGATTTTTCCTCTTCACTATCTCCTTTATTCTTCAGATCTCTGGACTCTAGATTTTGAATCACAATGGCTTCCAAGCCTGTCAAAAGCTCACTAACCATTCTGCAAAAGTATACAAATGTGAGGATAGAAGTAGCAAATTTATAGGTCTACAGTTTTTCCTTATTCCTTTGGATTGTGGAAGCCTGATTCTTCAAAACCATGATAGCTTTTGTTGCTGTAAAGCAGATGTTTATGAAATTTGTCTGCAATAGAGAAATGGAGGGCTCTCACAAGCAGTTTACAAGGCTCAGCTCAGCAAAGTTTTCATTGCATTTACACACATGCTAGAATAGAGGCGGGCAAGCCTTCCGCTTTTGCTGCTGTCAGTCTTTTGACATGAAAAGCTTGTCATTTTTTGTGTGTAAAAATGTAAAAGTGCCTTCCAATGAATGCTTTTGTGACAAGGTGGACTGTTAACTTGTCTTCTGACAATCACTATTTGACCATTAATCATATAAATATGGAGCAATAACATGGAAGATTCACTTCCAAGGCTAAAACCAACACTAGCCTGTCACAAATGTCAGTTATATATCCAGCCAGAGATATGAAAGCAATGTAGAATTATTTTGGCTCTAGGGAAGGGTTTACTCATGTACTGTTTCCTAAGAGATACACTTTTCAGTCATTTTGGTTGACAAATCTGGTAGTTTATCTTTTATTTGCAGTGCCCCTCCCCCACCAATGTGCAGAAGGGTTTACAGATATTGGCCAAGGATCTCTAAAGAAGCTGACATTCTTCCTAGGATTCATTTTAAGTAGCTATGGAATGAAAAAGAAAATCTTAAGGAAAGAAAAATGAAGAAGATATCTTTTAAAGCAATCATAGGCATAAGCACATGTTTTAAGAGATTTCAGTGGTGCATGGGGTTCATGCCTAGAACCCTAACTACTCAGGAGGCTGAGATATGAAGCTCAAGATTCAAAAACATCTAGGTCCAGAAGGTCCACGTGACTCTTAACTCCAATTGACCACCCAAATGCCAGAAGTGAAGGTATGGCTGAAGTGATGGAGTATTAGTCTTGAGCACAAAAGCTCAGAGGCATTACCAAGGTCTGAAGGTCAAGCCCCAGATCCCTCCCCCGCTAAAAAGGAGTTCAATGGAACTTAGAGAGTATTAGAGGAGACAATAACTCAATTTTTAAAAATCAGATTAAGTAATCCTTTTGTGAAAGTTTAAAGTTTCAAAGAAAGCTCTCAAAAGTTAAGAGGCTATGGCCGTCCTTCTGTTTTTCAGATTACTGCCTTCTCTTTAGTCCCATAAAATTAACTGTTTTACTGGCTCAAGGGCACTAGTTCTTTTCCATTTCTCCTAAAAAACAATGCTTGAAAAGTGGTGCTGAATTATTTACCATAACTAAGATATGGAAGCAACCCAGATGTCCCTCAGTTGATGAATGGAGCAAGAAAAGGTGGTATATATACACAATGGAATTCTATGCCTCCATCAGAAAGAATGACATAGCCACATTTGTTAGGAAATGGAAAGACTTGGAAAAAATTATATTAAGTGAAGTAAGCCAGGCTCAAAGAAACATAGGTCCCATGGTTTCCCTTATTTGCAATATCTAGTATATGTCTGAGTCAAGCAGAAAAGGTCAGAAAAGATGATTTTAAGCAAAATGAACCCCAAGATAAAAACACAAGTGTTTTTTCTTTCTTCTATTATTTCTAACATATTTATAAGATAATTTTTTTGTTGCTTTGTATGTCCCTCCCCACGATATAACCCCTGTTTTCACGGTATTTGATGTTGGTATAATTTGGGGAGGGGAAGGGAAATAAACAAATTGTTTAAATATGGATACAGGTGGACCCATTGCAACAATGAGATGTACAAGATGCTATGTTGAAAAATGAACTTTAACCTTACAACTTTTGGGGGGAGGGTATAGGGTGAGTGGTTGGGGGTAAGTGTAGTTGGGGAGATGGGAGGGCAGGGATGATAGGGGAAAAATAAAGGAGGAGGCAACAATGCTTGATAAGAAATATACTCATTACCATGCTCATGTAATTGTAATCTCTCTGCACGGTATTTTCACAATAAAAAAAAACTTATTAAAAAAAGAGATGTACACATTACCTTGCTCATGTAATTGTAAATCCTGTATTTTCTTTTCACAATAAAAAAACTTATTTAAAAAAGTGGTGCTGAATGTGTGTCCATCATATTGAAATTATTTCTTTACATCCGGGGCAGAGTCAACTATCCAGTATTAGAGAAAATATTCCAGTCAAGGTGAGTGCCTCTCCTGACCTTCTCACCCTCCTGATCTGTTTCCTGTATTAGGGGATCCAAAATACAATTTTTCTAGTGTTGTCTGAATTATCAGTCAATGGGCTGTAACCACATAGTATCTGTAATTACTGTCTACAACGATCTTTGAAAGTCCTTGAAAGTATTGTCTATATATGTAAAA
>NW_012267286.1:1466245-1469652 GCF_000151885.1 Dipodomys ordii
AAAATGTGGTATATGTACACAATGGAATTCTATGCTTCCTTCAGAAAGAATGACATCTCCCCATTTGTTAGGAAATGGAAAGACTGGAAAAAATTATATGAAGTGAAGTAAGCCAGGTCCAAAGAAACATAGGTTCCATGGTTTCCCTTATTTGCAATTACTAGTATATGTCTGAGACAAACAGAATAGGTCAGATAAGATGATGTTAAGTGAAATCAACCCCAAGATAAGGACACAAGTGGTTTTTTTCTTTCTTGCTATTGTTTCTAACATATTTATAGGGTACCACATGATTTTTTTTGTTGCTTTGTATGTCCTTCCCCCACGGTATAAGCTCTGTTTTTACTGTATTTGATGTTGGTATATATACAATTTTGATCTAACTTCCACCTCTGAGAGAAAATATGCACTTTTCCAATTTTTATCTCGACAAATGAGCAGGACAATTTAATACATATTTGTAAAAACCAGATACAAGGGAGGTGTAAGTAGTTGTGGTCATGGCCAACCTTGAAGAAAAATATAAGATTCTGTTTGAAAAAAAACTGTAGCAAAAAATGGACTGGGACATGACTTGAGTCAAGTGATATAAGTTTTCTCTAGCAAGATTGAGGCTTTGATTTCAAACTCTAGTACAGAAGAATGAGGAGGAGGAGAAGAAGGAAGAGGAGGAGGAGGAGGAAGTGGAGGAGGAGGAGGAGGGGAGGGGAGTGAAGCAAGGGGGAAGGGGAAGGGGGAGAAAGAGGGAAGTCAGAAGTGGGGGGTAGAAGGGGAGAGAAAGAGAAGGGGAGGGGAAGGGAGGCAGGAGGGGGGAGGAGGGAGAGGAGGGAGTTATTGTCAATGGTGGGTTTTAAGTGACTGAGGGACTGATAGAACATGGTTCTTGTCCTCTTTTTAATTTTCCTTATGTAAACAATATTTTTAAGTGGTGTCTGTCAGAAAATTTCCAAAGGGAATTAGCTCCAGGTCACTAAACGGAGTGAAAACCCCTTCCCTGACTGCGGGTGGTGCTGTAGGACAGGCTGGAGACCATCTACAGCAGAAAGCCCGACAGGTGTTTGCCTGTGGGGCTGAGTGGGTGGAAGTTTCCATGCGGCTTTCCAGTTGGGCATTGGAATGCAGATTCTTCACCCTTTTAATTTGGACTCTGGGTTTTCCAGATCCTTTGCCTCAGCGTGGACGACATCATCAGGACCTCTGTTCTGAGGCTCCCAGCTTTTTGGCTTTCTCCAGCTTCTCCACACGTCACCGTAAGATGGTCTTTATTCTGTTCATGGAAGCCAGTCTCCCAAGCACCCTGTTTTAATAAAAGATGCATCCTATTGAGTCTGTGTATTTGCAGAACCGTGACAAACAGCTAAACAATGTTCTGAGACAATGTGTCCTCAATGCGATACATTTTGCTAAAAATGTATTTTTATGAGTTAACCAAATTAACACATTTTTGAAGGAAGCTGATGTCTGAGTTGCATTTAATAATGTAACCAGAACTTTCTTTCAGGCCCACGTACTGCCAATACTATGCATTTAAAGCAACACAAATGATTCTAAAGTGAGATATCAAACAATAAAGAAAAATTTTAAGTGAAGTAAAATAAGAAGTGGCCGTTGTAAATGAAAGTAGGCAATGTTATTTATATTTTTAAAAAAGACCTTGATATTGTTAATTTTTAAGCTATACAATTAAGGTACATTTTATTTTCCTATTTCAATGTTGAAGATGTTTTAAATTATATTTTTGTTATCTTTAGTTGTGCAAAGGGCTTTCCATTCAACGAGGTAGTTTATGAATATAATGCATCTTGATTCATGTCATCCCTTTCATCCTTTCCCCCCATTCCTTCCAACCCTATGTCCAATTTTCTTAATTTTGTGGGATAGGTATTGATTGTTATGACTGCTTTCTCCCTGTTTCATCTCTTTATTCTTCCAACCTCCTCCCCTTGACCCCACTCCGCACCATTGGAGTACCCTTTCCTGGTGTTTATTTTGTTAGACTAAAGTTTATTTGCCAGTTAATGTGATGGTCTTCCCAACTGAACAAACAGAATTTCAGATAGCAGTAGGTCTGTCACATATGAAGTGAGGGGGAAAAACAACAACTGTGAGGTTATTTGAATTGATAATTATGAAGGGGAACCAAACTCTTACAAATGTTTCCACTAGGAAATGATTTAAAGCAGGGCAGGCCCACAAACCAAACCATCTGCCTTCTCATAATATTAGGTTTTCCCAATGACTCCATGAATAAGCCACGCTTCAAGTCGTTCAAATTAATTATCAACCCCAAATAGTCACAAATATTGCTTATGCTTTTCCAGGAAATTGGCACACTCTAGAGTGATTTAAAATATGACTGTGCCAATGTAACTGCAACTACATTTATAAAGTAGAAGTTTTAAAAATGTGAAGGAAACGGCTATGGTACTTGACGAGAGCAGTTGGCAAATGGAATGTTCATATAGTAAGCATTTTTTTTTTCAGAAATAAAACTGAAAGATGAAGGTGATGATGTTGAAAATCCCAGCACTTGTGAGGCTGAGACGATGGAGAATCATGAGTTCAAGACCAGCCTGTGTTAAGTAATGATGAGCATCTGACTCAAAAATATGAAGTAAAACTGCCATAGAATCTGAATTAAGAGTTGTAGCCAATACCAGAGCACAATATTATGTGTGAGGCTCTCGACTTGATCTGCATCCTGCAAAATAAAAAGACAGCTAAATAAATAACATGTATTAATGTAGTCATTCGTATCTACCTGCAACCTTCACATTGTTGAAAAATGACAAGTAGAAGAATTGTATTTCAACCTACTGCCAATCAGTGTTCATTCATCCACTCAAAACATATTAAATACCGAGTTAGGCATTGATTTTTGCGCTGTGTACAAAAGAGATACAATGTCTGACTTTATAGAATGTACAATCTAGTTGTTGACATATTTACTTATACAGTTTCTCAGGTCACCTTCGAATATAAAAAGACAGTTATGGAAATATTGAAATGAATGAACTAATAAGCAACAAGGTAAATAAAGAGGGTGACTGTGACTATGATTTCATTCTTTTTCTATTTTTTTTGTGCTAGTCCTGGGGCTTGAACTCAGCATCTGGACACTGACCCTGAGCAGTATTGCTCTAGACTAAGGCTCTGCCACTTGAGCCACAGCTCTACTTCCGGCTTTGGGTGGTTAATTGGAGACAAGAGTCTCATGGACTTTCCTGCTTGGGCTGGCTTCGAACTGTGACCATCACATCTCAGGCCCCTAGGAGCTAGCATTACAGGTGGGAGCAACTGACTCTCAGCTGAGCTAGGGTTTCAAAAACTGTTTAAGACATGCAGTTGTAGTTTGACAAGACAAAAGTGCAGAATGGATGAAGGTAGAGAACAGGGAGGGAGAAATT
>NW_012267286.1:1470627-1520627 GCF_000151885.1 Dipodomys ordii
GTTTTTGACATGCCAACTTGTACTTCTCATAGTTGCAACGGGTCCACCTGTATCCTTAAACGACTTGTTTTTCCCCATCTCCTCCACAAATTATACCTACATCAAATATAGTGAAAGCCGGGGGTTATACTGTAGGGGAGGGACATACAAAGCAACAAAGAAATAATCTTATAAATGCGTTAGAAACAAATGCATGAAAGAAAAAAAAACATTTAAATACATATCTAAGGGTTCATTTTCCTAACATCACATTATCTGACCTTTTCTGCTTGACTCATACATATACTTTGCTTAGCACTTACCGTCACTTAACACATTCTATTTTATTGTTGTATTATGTTTTCTCTCTCTCCCTACATGAATATATACTTCGTCAAAGTGTAGCTTTTACATTTTCTCCTGGTGGTCAGCTAAAACAGAATGTGGCCATTTGTAGGGGCTTAATATAAAACAACTGGGTATAAAAAGGCTGCAGCCTAGCAAGGGAAAGACAAGAATAATAGGTGAGGATGATGATGTGCGAAGTTCAACAGGATCGGTGAGAAACTAAAGGAGAGAAATGACACATTGCCTTCCTTATATTCCTAAGAGATTCCTTTGCATTGAAGAGGAATAATGGACTATCTTGAAGAGAAATGATGGGGGGGGAAGGTAGAAGATCTTTGAAGGGCGTAGCAAACAAGAGATTTTACTAAGATGAATACATTTGTTGTAGATTTTGGTCTTTATACTAGGCTTTTGTATACACTGAAATCAGAAACTTGTGGGCATCATGCATTCCTGTAACTTTTCTGAATCTGTAAAAAGTAAAATTCATCATAATAAAACATTGTATATTGATGGCAATGGATCTGTACGATAAATACCAATTTATAGAAAGGAAACTGTAGTCATTACATTGTGTATTTTTTTATAAGAACAAAAAGGAAATATGTATATTTATGTGAATATATCTTGAGAATTTATTTTTCAAAAAAAGAAAACTTAATGAAATTATTTGCCTCTAGCTATAGTCTACTATCTAAAGAACAGAAGAAGGAAGAAGACTTTTTACATTTTTTTTTTTTTTTGGATCCGGTCGTGGGGCCTGAACTCTGGGCCTGGGCGCTGTCCCTCAGCTCTTCACCTCAAGGCTAGTGCTCTACCACTTGAGCCACAGAGCAACTTCCGGCTTTTTTTCCTGCTTATGTGGTGCTGAGGAATCGAACCCATGGCCTCATGCATGCAAGGCAAGCACTCTACCACTGAGCCACTTTCCCAGCCTGACTTTTTACATTATAGTATTGAGCAACTAAAGAAAATCAGCACTAATATAACTTAAATATACATATACATATGTATATATAAATTATACATGCTCATATATTTATGACCAGATGCTTTCTGGAACCTGTTTCACCTGTAGATAATATATTACTCCTTATTAATTGGTAGTCATGTATCTATTTATTATTAAATACATAAGTACTTTTACTTAAAAATAATGTATATAGAACAAATGTACAATGCATTCACAAGCAGAGTTCAGGAAATTGCTTCTAAATTCAGAATACACCTAACTTCAGACTACATCATTGACTAAATGGCTTTGTTTCTCTTTTTCCACGAGGTAAAAAAAAAGTCATTAATTTTTTTTCTTAGAGCAGTTGTGAAACATGTTTCGACAATACATATGTAAGACATCTTTCCTACATTTCATTACTTAATTGAATTTTAGCAGTTTGGCAGTTAAATACAGAGAGTTTTAATATAGGTAGCAGAGAAAAAAAAACACCATGCTGAATATGTTAAACATTTTCAGAAAATAGAAAAACTTCAGTGAAATAAATACAGAGAGATTTGTGTGGGGTTTTTTTTTTTTGGTTTTGTTTTCTGTTTTGTTGTTGTCATTGGAAGTTGGTTATTGGCAGAGCAAAATATGAGTTGGAATTCAGATGAGCGGGATGATTAAAACAACTTCATCATCAGGTTTCTGTGCAATTATACTGCATGAATATATTAGGACTCTTAATATTTCTGCTAGAATGCACTTTTGATGGGTTCCAGCTCCCCGGCACTATGTGTAAGTCGAGTTGGAAATCGTCTTTGGCGACTGTGTGTAGCAGCAGATGCTCTATTTGCATAAGTAGGATGTTTCATGTGGGCTTGAATTTTTGGCTGCCTTGAGATTCATGACATCAATTCATTTTTTTCTTTTCTTTTCTTTTTTTTGCACAGATGGAAAGAGACTTGATAATGTGAAGAGAGAATTAATTTCAATGTTAAAAATTGTTAAAATTATTCTGATGTAAATTTCCCTATATGTGAATATGATTACTTCATTCATGACCATAGATGAAGCAGTGATATAGTCTCTCCTTGTTATGTGTGTAATTAAACCTGTCTGACGCAAGCAATTGGAGGAAGCATTAGTCATATTGATGGATAAATATGTTTACTTCAGTTTTGGAAGTGAAAAGCCATTTACCACTGTGAATTAAAGACAAAATATATGACTTGAAGTTCCAAAAAAAATCTTTATATATGAGGGCATATTTAATTGCTAAATAAATGTTTCACTTTTGTAAAAGTGCACAAATTATATTATATGCCACAATATACTGCATTATTTAAAATTTAAAACGTTCTTACTTTGCATGTGTTTAAACTCCTGAATAATACCATGTTAAATCTGATTTGCTTTAGATGATTCTTGGCATGAAACAGATACTATTTTAAGGCATTAAAGCTGAAGTCATTGTCAAATACACAGTTTCAAAGAAATGTTTATTGTGTTTAATGTTCTTTTGTGATATCAAAGAGTAAAATTCTTTGAAAAAAAGGACATTCATATTTTTGAATTGACTGTTTATTTGACCTACCTGTTTGCTCATTTGATTTTAGTTCATTGTACATGTACGATATGAAGTGAACTTGTCTGCCTTAGTCATTCTTTTTATTATTGATGGTGGTGGTTGTGAGACTTGCACTCTGGGCCTGGGTGCTGTCTCTGAGCTCTTTTGCTCAAGACTAGCACTCTACCACTTTGAACCACAACACTACTTCTGGTTTTTCTGGTGGTTAATTGGTGATAATGGTCTCATGGACTTTCCTGCCTGGGCTGACTTGGAACCATGATCCTCAGATCTCAGTCTCCTGAGTAGCTAGGATTACACTAGCACCCAGCCAATCATTGGTATTGTTGAAACTTTGCTTTATTCCCTACTCTTTAGAAGGCCAGAAAAGTAATTTATTCTAAAATATCTTTTCTGTCATGTATATGTGTATGTTTTTATATATATATATTGTACGGGCGGTTTTGTAGAATAAATATGCAAAATTTTCTCTGCTTTGATAAGTCTAGAATTTAGTTTCAGAAATATAGTAGCTCTGTGTGTGTGTGTGTGTGTGTGTGTGTGTGTGTGTGTGTGTGTGGCAATAAAGATGATGTGCTGGATGAATAGGCTTTATGTCCCAGGAATGAAATGTAAGAATATTACTAGCATTATGAATATAAGGGCCAATAGAGATGCGCACACATCTATCTACTCAGGTGACTGAGATCTGACAATCTTGGTTCAAGGCCGACCTCAGCAGAAAAGTCTGTGAAACTTCTATTCCCAATTTACCAGCAAAAGGACAGAATGAGAGGTGTAGCTCAAAAGTTAAAGTGCCAGTCTTGAACAAAAAAGCCAAATCAGAGTGAGAAGCCCTGAGTTCAGGCCTCAGTACTATCAGGCACTCTCTCTCTCTCTCACACACACACACTGATCATAAAACTTAAAAAAATAAAGTAACTATTTTGCTGTCATTCAGGGAGGAAAATAGCCAAGCCAGATGCTCTCACTTGGATGAGTGGAGTTGGTATGTCCTAAGGAAGAGACTTTATTTGGGGGAATTATGATTAGTTTAATGAATGGGTTGTCATAAGACTTGCTTTTCAAGAATGTAATAACTAGACAGGTAGTGAGGTAGTGAGTCCAGACTAGAATACTCATATCAAGATATTCTTCCCTATTATTATTATATCATTATTTTTGATGGTTTATATTTTTTCAATGTTAGAAGTTTGCATAGCTTAGAGTATATCTCTTATTCTTCGATGGGAAATACTTATATAGTGCTGTAGCAAAATTCCTATTACCCTATGATTATAATAAGTCTGCTAGAGCATTTTGATCATATTGCTTTGTTATTAATTTTTGAAACATTTTAACTTGATTTTAGGAGCTATAATACACACATCTCCCTGTGTAGCTGTATACAGACACACCTAAAGATGGACAGACGGATGCTAATATCTATTCTGACATTTCATCAACAACAATAAAGTGAAAGTATATTACAATGGCATTACTAATGAAATAACAAACAAATGTACTAAACTGCATTTGTTAGGATGGTATGATAATATATTTAATAAGCTAATCATACTGACAGTTACAAAGGTAATTTAGAAACTACAGGATGGAAAACTGGAAAGTTGTTTGTTAATGATTGCTATTTTTTTATCTATTGTACATAACTTACCAGTTGGTGATCATCCTCAGATTGTTTTCATTGTTTCTAAGTGGCAAGATATTGAGAAGAGCTGAGAAAAACTATGAAAAGACAGAAAAGATAGTATAGAACATTGAGCCAGATCAATAGAGCTTTGTAAAGTCTTTCAAACCCTTATACCCTCCTTCAAAATAAAACCAAATGGAGATGAAGGAAAAGTTCATATTGAATTCATAAGTAATAAGAGAAAAGAAAAAGGCTAACGTAATTGCTTTCCAGGTAGGCTTTTACAATAATAAAGCAAAACAATAGCAGAGAAAATACCACACCATTGAAAATGATTTTCTGTTTCAGGATTCATTTCAAGTTCATAATAGATTTTTCTTGCCCTGCTTTTGCAGTAATACATTTATTTCATGCCCAATTTAGAGTAAAGTGAACCACAGCACTGTTAAGAAGTGGAAGACCCAAGTTACTTTATTTTTTAAAAAATCTTTTGAGCCACACCAGTTTACCAGTCTGACATTAGAGAAACCTAGAGGATCCTAATGCAAAATGCAATGTTGAGAAAAAAAAATGTGCTCAGAACTTTTGCAGTGCTCTACTGAAGGCAACAGCATTTCTTTTCCAGCACACATAGCTGCAATCTAGTCTGCTATTACAGATCCATTTTAGTTGGCTCCTTCCCTAATATTTAGGTTGGACACACTGTCGTTTCAGGGCTTATCACTAAATTCTCTGAAATGGAGAGAGCGATATAGTGCCCTGAGCAAGTCAACAATAGCAAGGAAGCCTTCTCTCTCTTGCTGGGAGACTCCTGCCTTTGACACACACGCTCATCAATGAATCGGCGAAGCAACCAAATAGGGAATATCGGAGTGGCTTTTAGAATAAATTTTAGGGAAGTGGTTTTGAGTCTGTTAATGTCTAGATAATGAGAGCAGAAAAAGAGCTGGGCTAGGCAGTCAGAGCAAATGTCCCTTTTCCTCACCATGACATTCTATCTTCATGGCCCTGAACAGTCATGCATGTGTTTCAGTGGACATCAAAATATGGCCCATTGTCCCAGGAGGACTTGCACATGAACAGCTGACTGATTGGCCCCCAGAAGTGGGTGGCAGCCAGAGGGGCTAAAGGACACATGGAGTGTTCATGCACACTTCTCTGATTGGGGCTGGGAGCAGGGATGGCCGTGGGCTGTCCAATGATCTTGACAGTCATGAAACTCTCTCTTGGAATCGCCTTAGTAGCCCTGCACAATGTCCCCCAGGCGGTGCCTTCCTTTGGGATCTCTCTTGACTAGCTAGAGCTCTGCTTATCCTATTCTTCAATAAATCTTTGCCATAAATCTTCAATAAATCTTTATTCCTCCCTGTGTCTGTAGACTCATTCTTCAAAACCTGAGAGGCAAAGCACCAGGATCTGGAAGTTGTACCTATTCCCCCCGCCCTTACTATGACAGTTATGATATGATATATTGTTTAATTTAAGGGTCTTATTTTAATTATCATTGACACATGAATCTATTTAAAGGCTAGAAAGAATAAAGTCTGAAACCTTTTAAATTTTCTTTATTTGACTAGGACGTTTATCTTCGCAAAGGTCTAATTATCTACATTAATACCATTTTTCTCTTCAGATTCACCAGAATTATTGGCTTAAGTCTCATCACATTAATTTAACAGGTGTTTTCAGGTTTTAGTTCTCAGTTTAAATCCTAGGAATGGAAAAATAAATAATGCAGATTTAAGCTATTGCAATCACATTTCAGTTACATTGTGAAGCTTAAAGTATTTTCTTGCTCTTGTTGTTGAAGCCCAGGCTAGGAAGCCCAACCTGGCTTCAAAGTCATGATTGTTAGAGTATTTTAGACTTTGCCAGAAAAGCACACAGACATCCAGGTACAGGGAACAAAGAAAGGACTGGCAAGACCCCTTCTCACAAGGGAGAATTGAGAAGAAGCACCGGCTATTGTCTGAGGTCATCTATATAACCTCGGAGGTTTAGGAGGGGCTAGAAAGCACTAGGAGGTGGAGACCCTGGTGTGGACATGTGGGCCAGGGGTTCATCATGGTAGACTATTGATGGATGCTGCCCACATATTAGATAAGGGGCCTTGCAGCTTCACAGACCTGAAGGTCACTCTAAGGGGCTCTTGTTGCCTTTATATGGTGATAGTTGACCCAGAGAAGTGCCATCCAAAGGTAAAGGGGGTTTGGAGGTTGATTATTTACTGGCTTTACTAAATGGGCCTAGTGTTGCCTAGGAAGGGATCCTGCTAAGCTGGGGAGAGGGGAAGGAGCATACTAAGCTATGGGAAGGAAGCTCAATTGTGCTATGATCCTCCTGCTTTAGCTGCCTCAGTGCTAGGACTACAGGTGTACTCCACGATACCTGGCTTGATGTATGATTTACTGCAGAGGCAAGCACTCTCTCAGGATTGCCCTGACTGCCGTTATCATCAAGGCCATGACTTCTGCCATTCACTGAAAAATTCTCCAAAGGAAGAAGTGTAGGTTCTTCAGAAGAAGTGTAGGTTCTTCACCGACTTTCTCAAAATGCTGCTTTCTTAAAGATTTTGTTTGTTCTTTACATCAAGTTTCCCCAGGGCTTTGTACATGGCTCTTTCCATCTGGTCTACACACTCACGTCTGCCAGCAGTGTTCCAGTGCATGCTGGGAGCACATCCCTCTCCTGTGGCAGATGCACCTGTTCCGAGCTCCACGTGATCCTTCATCAAACAAACTTTCCACTACATAGAATTGTGTAGCTCAGTGACGGAACACTTGCTTACATTGGAAGAAAGCTTTTGAGTGTCACAATTACAAGTATACACCTAGTGTTTTAATGAACTTTTGTATTTTAAAGTCAGAGAATAGAAAAACATATGTGTGACATTTGCAACACAAAAGGTAAAAACCTCCAAAATGATAGCATGAAACAAAGACTTAATACAAAGAAAAAAATCTAAGCATCAAACCTTCAACAGATGGATTGGCACCCTTCTAACTTGTCTCTGATGGTTATTTATGAAAACACTAAGAGTAGTCTTGTAAGCATCAAAATGCCTGAATAAGGGGCAGCCAGTCTGGTGGGCCATACAAGGCTAGCCAAACCACTTGGTACCCAAAGGACAGAAACGTGCACATAGGATTGTCGATGGCTTCCAGCAGTCAACTGCCTGCATGGATAACTGTAAATGGATCATAGTATTCAAATGTCCTCTGAGAGAGCAAAGGGTCCTCACCCCTGCTAGACAATGCAGGTTATTTTTCACTTTCTGTTTATTTAAAGGAATACAAATGCTATGAGCCAGGCCCAAGTGAATTTTGCCTTGAAAATGACAGAGCTGTATTATTGCAAGTGCTTTCTCCTCTCTATGAGTGTCACATATTTCCCCCTCCCTACTGGTCAAAAAGCATTTTTATGATTTGAGACAAGGAATAGATACATACATAGATTAGAACTTGCATTTCTTGCATTTCTTCTGCCTAAACCTCCTGAGTGCTGGGATTATGTGTGTGTGTGTCACCATATCAGACATGAAGATATTTTCTACAATGTATTAATGGTAGTATGTAAAATAATCTCAAATTTCCAGGCCACATACAAACATGTTTGTATTTTTATTGATATAATAAGTTTAAATGATACACAGATGTGTCCATACAAATAAATTAGATTGGGGAATGCTGATTAAAGACCAGTGAGTTAATCAGGAGTTTGAGATCTGAGGATCAAGGTTTGAAGCCAGCCAGGCTGAAAAGTCTGTGAGACCCTTATCTCTAATAAATCACTTAGAAAAAGATGAAAGTGGCACTGTGGCCCAAGTGGTAGAGCATTAGCCTTGAGCACAAAAAGGCTCAGGGACAGCATCCAGGCCTTTAGTTCAAGCCCCAGGACTGGCAAAAAAGAAAAAAAAGGCCAATGTCCTGCTAGGCCTTTGTGGCTCATATTTGTAATCCTAGTTAATCAGAAGGCTGAGATCTGAGGATCAAGGTTCTAGGTCACCCCTGGCAGACAAATCCAAGAGAATCTTATCTCCAATGAATCAACAAAATGCCAGAATAGGAGCTATGGCTCAAGTAGCTGAGTGCCAGCCTTGAGCAAAATGGCTAAGGGACAACTCACAGATCTGAGTTCAAATTCCAGTATTCACCAGTGACCTTTACAATAAATGTTTTTCCTATTTCTTCAGGTCTCGTCTTTTCCTGAGTTTTTGGGCTAAAGGAGAAACTGCAAGAAAGAACACCCTTTGCTTCCTGTAAACTTTGACCCTGCAGAATATATACTACTGCCCTAAATGTCTCATTGCTTCGATCTAAGGACTTGACCATGATAGTTTACATGTAATGACAGCAAGTGCAGATGAACTCTGTCCTCAGAGGAGGTTCTCAGTGAACTGCTGGAATGTTCCACAGCAACTTCCTGTTGTAGCAATGGAATAAGAACTGGGTTTGAGGGCTGGGACAGTCTAATGGATATACTCCTTTAGGCTACATATGTTCATACTTTGATTTGTTTTTCTTATCTTTATTTCCTTCTTAGCCAAGATAACAAAGCTTATTTTAAATTCTCAATATGCAAATTTGTTTTCCACAGCATCTGTTACATGATTTTCATTGAACATAAAAAATTTTAAAAATATCATATAATGAATAGCTTTCCTATTTTATTCTCATCAGGATGCCAGAACATGAACTAAAATCTTTTTTCAAGAATATCTTTATTAAAGCCTATAATGAGAGCTACTCAGGAGGCTGATATGTGAAGATTGTGGTTTTTAGCCAGCCTGGGCAGGAAAATTGGTGAGACTCTCATCTCAAACCAACCACCAAAAATCTGGAAGGGAAATTGTGGCTCAAGTGATTAGTATTAGCCTTGAACAAAATAGCTCAGGGACAGTGCCCAGACTCTGAGTTCAAACGCCAGAACTGGCATTACAAAGAAAAATAAAGAATATTCATATGTGGGGATATTCATCATTTGTGGGGTTTCTGGGCTTTTCTCACAGCTTAGTGGTTATGAATAGTCCTACAATGAATATGACTGTTCAGGTCAGCCTATTGCATCCTGACTTTGCTAAAGGCCCACCTCTGATATCACAGGAACATATAATCATTTTATTTTTAGTTGTTTAAGGAGCCTCCAAACCTATATCCAGAGTGTTTTCACTAGTTTACAGTTCCACCTACAGTGTGTTAGGTTCATTTTCCCCACATTTGTTGTTGTTTGTGATCTTTTACTAGCTCTACCTCATGTGTGGATATTACACTTACAATACAACATATATGTAAACACATTTAGGCTCATATATATACACTGCACATCTGACTAAAGCATGGTCTATGCAGGTGTGAGATTCCATGGTGAGTCCTCTTTTGAATAATTGATATACAGATTAACAGAAAGATTATTAAGAAATAGAAACATGCATCTATTGGAGTGTCGGGTCCCAGCGGTGAGAGACAGAGCAAAGAGGGGGAAGAAGGGAGAATGTACTCATTAAGCAATGTATACATATTTATATAGGACCATATGCATACATACACAAACACATTGGTTAAAGTACATAACACCCAGAGGAGGATTCCAATGGTGTAACTGATTTGAACAACTAAGTTACAGCCATTTAACAAAGTGACTATTAGGAAGATAGGTCATGCATTATAGAGAGGGTCAGATGAATAAAGAAAGGAAAGTTTGCTTAATTCAGTCACATATTCAATATACATATGTGAAATTGGAACGAGGTCATGAGAGGAGATGGGTGGGGTAGGGAGAGATGGGGGAGAGGGGTGGAAGGGATGAGTTTGATGAAGATACATTGCGCTCATAAACTGACATGCAGAATTGCAACCTTCTGGACAACTACTTAAAGATAATAAAAAAATCTACCTATCTCTCTATTTCTCTCTATATACAGATGTGGAACAAGGATACATAGAAAGACTGGTTAAGGAAAGGGGAGAATAAAGAATGATGAAGGTGTAATGTTGGTCATAGATGGAAATGTCAAACTATAGTCCCCTTGTACAACTAATTGATGCTAGCAAAAGTATATGTGTATATGTATAATATATGTGTATATTGTATTATATAATATTAGAAAAATAAAAGGGACATCACCTTTTTCTTATAATAATTCTTAAAAAACTTATTTCAGATCTATGTTGGGTGGAAATGATTTTAAAAACATGTTTGGTGACAAAAACCTGGGAAATGCCATTATTTATTTATTTATTTATTCGGTCCTGGGGCCTGAACTCTGGGCCTGGGCACTGTCCTTCAGCTCTTCAGTTCAAGACTGGCTCTCTACCACTTGAGCTACAGCACTACTTCCAGCCTTTTCTGCTTATGTGGTGCTTAGGAATTGAACCCAGGGCCTCATGCATGCAAGGCAAGCACTCTACCACTGAGCCACCTTCCAGCCCTGGCTTTTTTTTGGGGGGGGGCAGGCTTGAACTGAGGGCCTTGAACTCAGGGCCTGAGTGTTGTCCTTGAGTGTCTTTTGCTCAAGGCTAGCACTGTATCACTTGAGCCAGAACTCCACTTCCTGTTTTCTGGTGGTTAATTGGAGATAATCTCACAAGCCTTCTTGTTCCCACTGTTGTTTTTTTGTTTTAATTTAATTAATTAATTAATTTTTGTTGGTCTTGGAGCCTGAACTCTGGGCCTGGTGCTGTCCCTCAGCTCTTCAGCTCAAGGCTAGCACTCTACCACTTGAGCCACAGCACCACTTCTGGCTTTTTCTGTTCATGTGGTGCTGAGGAATCGAACCCAGGGCCTCATGCTTGCAAGGCTAGCGCTCTACCACTTGAGCCACAGTGCCACTTGAGTTTTTTTTTTCTGATTATGTGGTGCTGAGGAATCGAATCCAGGGCCTCATGCATGAGAGGCAAGCACTCTACCCAGCCCTCCCACTGGCTTTGAACCACAATCCTCAGATCTCAGCCTCTTAAGTAACTAAGATTTCAGGTGTGAGCCATTGGCTCACCTGATCTTTTGAAGGTGAGCTTTAAATTTTAGTCATCCTTGGGCCAGGATTGATACTCCATTAGAATAAGCAGGTTGCATAATTCTTTCACACTTGCATCCTCACGTAGGCCTATACTGACTTCCTGAAAACGATTACCTTCTCTAACTATACACTGTTATATAATGTAGTATATCATCAATATTACATTTGGTAAATATGTGTTATTAACTAGAAAGAGGGAATCATCACAGCTTTTGCAAGTCAAAATATATTCTTTGGATCAGGGATATTTTTACATTTGTTCAGAGAAAAATTTGCATAGTACAAAATCAATTACATTCTAAAATATTTCTCCCTTCATTGCTGTGAATATAGCTATCATAAAAGCCCTGCTTTTAACTATTGCTGTGCTATAATGTTTTACATAAAATACATAAGACCGGAGGCTTGCCTGGTCTGCCAGCCATGACTTTGGGACTTAGCTGGAGTGTGTGGGAAAATATAAAAGCTAAACCTATCAGCCTCTCTCAGGCATTGAAACAAACATAGAGGAAATATACTAATTCATATTAAGAAGTGAAGTGTGTGTATGTTGTAGGGAAACGGAATAAAGAGCTTAGCGCAATTTATTAATAAAATTTACTGAAGAAAATCTCAATTATCTTCGTTGGGAAAATAGTAGCTAATTTTCTTCCAGTAGCTACTTTTCTTATAAATCACTGTTTTCTCCTGAACTCAGTGCTGTATGTTGTCCTGGTTCTCTTTATTTAGTCCCGTGTCCTAGAGAACATTATTCTAGGGAGACAACAGAAACTCTTTAGTGAAGGTTAAACTATCCATCAGTGGATCTGAATTACCCATTTTCTCTTGGATTTCATATTGCCACCTCTTGCCTTTTTCCCCCTCTCATCAGCAAAGATGCTGATAACTTTCTCATATGCGTGTGGATTTTCATAATGCTGACTTATGTTTTGTTATGGTAGCTGGAATTGCTTAGAGCTGTGTGAAGCTTTGATATCTCAACCCTTGCTGTACTTTCCCTCATTACTTTCACCTCCTGAAGCAACAGATTCTGATCCTCCTTAGCAACATGCTCCTTACACAGGGGCATGTTGTAACTTTATACCTAACAAGCATAGTGTTAGAAGCATAGTGATTTTGCTTATTTCTAACACCAGTCTTTCCAAGTATGATAAGGTGGGAGGCTTGGCTCTGTGGTAGAGCACCAGCTGAACAACAAGCTGAGTCCTGGATCCAAATTAAAGTATTATCACCCCCCCAAAAAATGGAATATTGAGTAAAACATGGATAATTTCTACACTGACTTTTCAAAACTGTGTGTGTATGTGAGATAGGTAGAGAGACAGTCAGAGAGACAGAGAGAGAATAAAATGCATTCTCTAGTGTGGTGACTATTAACTAGTTCTTTAGTTCTTTTGTGTTTGGACCAGATAAAGCTAAATGCTAACTAACTGCAAGGTCTATTGATGTTCAGGGTCATATGACCATTACTGTGAATGAGCAATGCTGAGCACGACCACAGACTCCTTTCTGCTTTATGGGTGTGGAGGAGAAAGAAGGGCTAAGAAGTTAACAAAAATGCGAGTGACAAAGGCCTAATTCCCTTTGCCCTTCCCTCCCCTCTCCTCTTTTTTCTTTTTTTGGCATAAAACTTTGCATAGTACGAAATCAATAAGTTCTAAAATATTTCTCCCTTCACTGCTCTGAATATATCTATCACAAAAGCCCTGCTTTTCACCGTAGCTGCAATCTAACGTTTTACATAAAGTCCCTTCAGGTTACGCCGTTTCCTTTCCATACGTGTGCCTTGAATATTATGATTGTATTACCCACCTCTCTTCTCTCTATAAAATACACCATTCAGTTTCTTGGTACATTTTGGTTTCTTGCCTCCTTAAAGGATATGAAAATCTGTGAAACAAAATAGGGTTTGCTTCCTTAGTGCTTTTAGCTGCTCTATTTTTTTTTTAATTTCTATTTTGAAGAATTGGTATAGAAAAAGAAATCAGTATTGTTTTGAATTCTCTAGAAACTCTATGTTATTGCTACCCGGGTAGGAAGAGGAAGTGGCTCCAGGCCCCTAGCCCTGGATGTGTCTGATGTGAGAAAGGTCAGTAAAGAACACCACTGTGAAATTCATTTCAAGAGCCTGGCACGGGGGAACACCCAAAGATTCTATGTGTAACTGAAATATTCCTGAGGACTTAAAAGCTTTTGGTTTCTTATGAAAGAATATTGATTTTTATTAATTTAACTGAACATACTTGAAGAGATCTCTAGAAAAAATCATTTATCTGCCTGTTCTGAAAGGCTTCTTGTACTCAACAAACATTTTCACTTCTCTGCAGGGATTCATGGCCAGACATAAGAGTCTGAATCAACTGCCTGAAAACACCAGAAAAGAAGAAATAATGGAATGTTCTAAAAAATCCAAAGGACTTTTGTGAGTTGTTAGAAGATGTGTGTTTATTGGGGAGGGTGGAAACAGGAAGTTTGATAAACCAGTTCCAAGATACAATTATATAGGAAAACTAAATTCTCATGCATAGATAGCATAGGAGGGCGGTCATAATTTACAATAATTTTTATGCATCTTGAAAAGAGAAGATGTACATCACAGAGAAATTAATATTTAGGAAGACAAATAAATCAATATAATTACTATATATTAAGCACATATATGTGTGTATGTCCAAAAATTCAAATATGTATAATATATATGTTACAAATTAGATATATGTACACATAGTATAGTGAGCTACTGATTATCTATTAGCCATTATCTATATATTATATATTATCTATAATCTACTATTTAATAAATATTATGCACAAATTTAAGACCTTAAAGGATAACAGATGAATATATAAAAATGAGTAGTTCCAATCTTTAAATTTGTTTTAAAAGTATGGACATGGTCATTTCTTTGGCTACTTTCCTTTTTCCATTTATTTTCCACAGAACAATAGGATTAAAAACAAATGTTCAGTCAAACGCCAAAACAGTGAGTTAAATGGAAAACAAAGCTAAGTATTTAGTTGGCATCATGCATTCAGAATAAATTTTTAGTTAGGGTTTAATGCATGTACTGAAGTGCACAAAATACTTGCTTTAGTCTGTATATTTGAAAACGTTTATAAGACTAGACATTAAAGATTGTAAGAAGCTTGCAACCGAAGGTCTTCTCATGTAAAGGTTTACTACTAATTTTCTTCTACTTGGCCTGGTTTTTATCTAATTTTGGCCCAAATGCCCTGAAAATATGTATTAAAGATCCTTAAAAAGACTTCAGTCTTATAATATTTGAAGAGAATAGTGTCTGTTGAAATGATTTAGATTATAAATAGTCTAAATATATATCTCAAAAATATTTTTGGAAGGAAACAGTTTAACCACATATAATAACAGGAGATGGTGTCAGAAACCCATGAATAGATGATTAAATGACTACCTACTACCCTTGGTGACGCTACAGTTCCATATTTGACAATAAATGATACTGTGGAAGCCTTTGATCTGGCTTACACCTGTTTGCATGGTTATTATGAGTCTTTGCTCTTGGTCAATCCACTGAGATACTTTGGGATAGTGATGTGCTTTTCTACCTGGAGATATTTTTTCCATCTTGAACTTTTTAATCTTTACACAATTCAAATATACATCACAAAAGGAAATCATGTTTCTTTTCTTGTGCTTCATTTTCCTATCTTAAAAGTAATATGAGAAGTTATCTGACAAAATAACTAAGAACAACAAAAAAAAAGGAGCCTACAGTCATTGCTCAAGGTAGAATGCCCTCATAACAAAGATGAAGGCCTCAGTTCATCTCTAGTACTGTCAAATAACAACAACAACAATGATAATGCAGAGATTATAGAAAAATAAAGTATTATCATTGCCAGGTACCGATGGCTCATGCTAATAATACTAGCTACTCAGAAAGCTCAGACCCAAAGGTCAGGGACGTTCAGGAAACTCTAGTCTCCAATTAACCACAAAAAAGCTGAAAGTGGGGCTGTGGCTAAAGTAGTATAGCAATAGCTTTAGGCAGAAAAGGTCAGGGACAGCTTCTGGGCCCTGAGAGCAAGGCCCAGGACAGGCACACAGTAGAAGTAATATCTTCTTGATAGTAAAGGCTGAACATTTTCACCTATCGTCTTGATGTTAACGTTCTGACATAAGTGGACATAAAAACACTTCATGAGCCAGGCACTGGTGGTTCCCACTTATAATCCTAGCTATTTAGGAGGCTGAGATCTAAGGATTGAGGTTCAAAGTGAGCCAAGACAGGAAAGTCCCTGAGAGTCTTATTGCCAATGAACCACCAGAAAACCAGAAGTGGAGCTGTGCCTCAAAGTGGGCCACCAATTATGAAATATAATCTGTTAAATTTCATGGATCTTTAGATATAGCATTGCATTTAACATAGACTAAAGTAAGGTCTGGTAACCATGGCTGAGTAGATATATTAGCTAAAATGAAAGAAAGAGATGACTCAGCACTTTCAGTTAATAGTGTGCTCAATTTCCTCACAACTGCTGGACTTTGATAAGGACCGGGTTTATAAATATAACTGAGGTAATCAGCCCTTCCCTTGGTCAACATGCTCATGAAATCTGCCATCCCTACCGAGACTCCCTATCTTAAGCTCATCATCAGCTGTGCAAAAGCTGATACTGGACTGAAGAGCTCAAGATTGTATTTCATTTTCTCGCCTCATTATACATGAATATTTGACTCTGGCTTTGCTCAGATATAAGTAAATGAAATGTTTTTCCTTTCCTTAGTAACTATGAATTACGTTATTTTAAATCCAATTTATAAAATTTTAATCATATTGCAGTAAAATTATAATATTTGGTTGTTTCTACTTCTGATTTTGTTTTTATATGTGCTGGTAGTGGAGCCTGAACACAGGGCCTTCCATTATCCCTGTGCTTTTTGGCTCAAGGCTGGTTCTTGAATCGCACCTCCATTTCCATAGCACTAATGATATTGCAATGAAGTCTGGTGCTCAGAATTTCCAGTCTAAAAAGGACAATAATCACAGTAATAAATAGCAAAGTATCCATATTATAGCTTTAGGAACACTATAGAATGAGATTATGTCCTTATCTTGTGAGTTTAAAAGTAGTATGATCTGTTTAAAAACGGCTACAGGATAGCCAGTGTTGTGTTTTGGTGGAAATATAGATTAGCCATCATGGATGACAGTCTAGAAGTTACTAATGAAATTAAAAATATAACTGCTCTCAAAAGGAACTTTCAAAGGAAATAATATCACTCCTTTTAAAAGATTGCTTCACTCTTGAACTTATTATAGCATAATGCAAAAGAGTCAAAATAGAAAAAGACCTGCTCATGGATGACTACATATATATACATACATATATAGTATTATATAGTTTCTATATATAACACATCTATATACAAAATAGGTTTATTAGGTCTTAAAAGGTATATATATATGTATACATATATATGTAGTCAGTATAATATATAGTCAATATATGTATATATATCATATATCTACATACAAAATAGTGTTATTCATTCTTTTTTTTTTTTTTGAGGTCCAGTCATGGGCCTGAACTCTGGGCCTGGGCGCTGTCCCTCAGCTTTTCAACTCAAGGCTAGCGCTCTACCACTTCAGTCCCAGCGTCACTTCTGGCTTTTTTTTTTTTTAATGCTTATGTGGTGCTGAGGAATCAAACCCAGGGCCTCATGCATGCAAGGCAAGTGCTCTACCACTGAGCCACCTTCCAAGCCCAGTGTTATTCATTCTTAAAAAGGAAGATACTCTGAGATTTACCATACATGGGAGATTTTGGATGAAGTGAAATAAGCTTGACAGAAATAAAAATATTTTGCAGTCTCATTTACATGAAAAATCTGCTTTCAAAAGTTAAATACTCCCAAATGAACACTAAAAGAGTTGTTTCTAGGATTGGAATAGTGAAAAGAGTGAGGAAACACAGGCCAAAGAATCAGATATGGAGGAGAAATTATTCCAAAGTTCTAATGTACAGCATGGAGTGTCTCATGAATTATTGTGTATTATATTCTCAACTGTGAATAAATGGGTTTTAACTACTCTTAATAAAAGGGCAAAGTAAAAGTAGCTAGGTAAAATGATGGATATGCTAATTAGTCCCACCACAGTAACATTTCACTATATAATATACAATATATGCATTACATATACATGTGACATAAAACTACATTTAATGCCATATATAAAGGTACAGCATAATATATTTTTAAAGAAGTGTGGACATTGTAAGCAATGACTAAGAGCATGATTTGTTATTTCTTTCTTAAACTAGCAAGCAAAGAAGTAACTGTGCAATTATTATATATGCCAAGTGACAAATCATGCAGAGGAGACCCATTTATAACCACAATTCCTATGGGTCAGAGATGTAGGGCAGCTCAACTTGGTCCCTAACTTCTTCCCTTCATGGGGCCAAAGTGTAGTAGTTAACTGGACCTGGGCTTTCACTGGAAGGTCCAAGTGGGAAGGTCTTGATTTTAATGTCAGTCTATCATTGTCAGAGTTCCCTCACTGTGGGCTATTGGGGAAATGTTTTATTTTCAGGCTGGTTGATGGTTGGTGCTTCCCTTCCTTGTCACAGGGATCTCATCAATATGAAACTTGTTACATCAACAACAACCAAGTGTTGGGAGGCAGAGACAGGTGGATTCTAGCTCTGTGCCAACATGAGACAAAAGTTCATAAGATTTTAGCAAAAGGACAAGCTGGGCGAAGTGTTATTGGTTCATACCTGTAATTTGAGATACTGAAGAGTCTGAAATCTGCTGAATTACTGTTCAAAGTTAGCCAATGTGGAAAAAAAGTACTAGGATCCCCTTTCCCCCCAATTTCCAAAACAACCAGCCCAAGCCAAACTGGAGATAGTAAAATATCAAGTGATAAAATGCCTGCTAGCAAGCAAGCAAGCAAGGACAGCAGGATGAGGCCTTGAGTTCACACCTCAGTACTGGAAAGAAAACCAAACCAAAACCATTGCAACGATGAGATGTACAAGTCGTTATGTCGAAAACAAACTTTACAACTTTGGTGGGGGGGAGAGCGGGGAGGATTGGGTGGGGGTCAGGGGGGGGGAGGATGGGAAGGAATGGGAAGGGGAAATGTACTCATTATTTTGCCAATGTAATTGTAACCCTCTGTACAGTATTTTCACACACACACACAAAAAACTGTCAACAAGCTAGATGGTGGCACCCAAGCACACAGCTTATCTTATGTATGCAAAAGACAGAGACAGGAGGATCATGGTCCAAAATCAACCCTGCAGAAAAGAAAAAAATGCAATAAAAAGATAAGAAAACTAAAGGATTGGAGACATGGCTCAATAGGTAAAGTGACTGCCTAACAACCACCAAAAGTAGAAAGAGATAAACAGAACAGGGACAGGTATGCAGTAAGTAGGATTTAAACTGTTGTATACTAGAGTACTTGCTATAATCCCTTGTTCATTCAAGGAAAGACATTATATAAGGAAAAGCTTCATTTTACTTATGGTCATATAAACCTAGCTATTGCGCTATTGTGATCCTCTGCTAAGAATATCATAGACATATTCTAGTTACTACATTAAAGGAAACTATGCAGCCTGTGTTTCTTTAGGTAAGGTTTGCTTTGCTTAATATAATTTTTTGAGTTTTTCCATTTCCTTATGAATGGGGCAAAGTCATTCTTTCAGAAGGAATCATAGAATCCATTGTCTATATATACTACATTTTTATTATATATATATATATATATATACATATATTAAATTTTTGCAGTTTTTTTCTTTCTTTTTTTCCCCCTTTGGTTTATGCCCTGTTGTCACTCTATTTGATTTCACTATCCTATGTCTTGTATATAAGTTTGTCTGATTTTCGGAAGGGAAAGGGAAATCACAGAAATGGTGGGACAAAGGGTGAACCAAGGCAACAGTGAAACTCACTAATTGCTATGTTGGAAATGAACTTTATAACTTGGAGGAAGGGAGCTGGGGGCAGGGAAAAGCAGGAGAAAATGAGAGAAGGCTGACACTGCTAATAAAGAAATGTACTCATTACCTGACTTATGTAACTGCAACCCCTCAGTACATCACCTTTACAATAAAAATAAAAGAACACGATGATGTGACTGTAATACTAGCTACTCAGGAAGGTGAGATCTGAGGATCTCACCAAAGCCAGCATGGCCAGGAAAGCCTGTGAAACTCTGATCTTCAATTGCCACCAAAAAGCCGAAAGTGTAGATATGGCTCAAGTAGTAAAGTGTCATCCTTGAACAAGAAAAATTAAGGGGCAGTTCCAAGGCCCTGAAGTCAAATTTCAGTACTGGTGCGTGTGTTCACAGGCACACATGCACACATATGCACACACACATGCAATATGAAGACTAGAACATGGAGATAATTAGAAGTCTTCCTAGTGCAGAGTATAAAAATAGACAGTTTTGGAATTCCTAAAGCAATATAACACTGAAATATAAGATTGAATGTGTATGTGTACGTGTGTCCAAATGATAATATAGAAATTTGGTTTCCTTTAGGTTTAGCATGTGCAATAGAGACTATA
The DNA here is from genome assembly GCF_000151885.1 of Dipodomys ordii. NCBI lineage: Eukaryota > Metazoa > Chordata > Mammalia > Rodentia > Heteromyidae > Dipodomys > Dipodomys ordii. The sequence continues at coordinate 1,490,706 of NW_012267286.1, forward strand.
TTTTAGTATTATTTTCTTATAAAGCAGCTTATAAATAAAGTCTGTTCTTCAGGAATAGTGCCATTTTGGAATTAAAAGCAATAATTTTTGAAAATGTACTTGAAGAATAAGTGAAATTCTGAATAAGTTTTATAAAAGGTCATCTCTTTCCACTTCCAAATGTGGTGCTACCACCTAAGTCCAAGTAGAATAAACAGAATTTTTGTCCACTGCTATTCTGAGCTATGGTCACACCATTAGAAGTTATAGAGCAAATACAATTGGACTAAAAGGTGAAAAATCTTGAAAATAGACCAAACAGAGGACTGATCTTTAAAGGAAAAAAAAAGAAAAAAAGAAAAGAAAAGTCAGTCTAACTGCCACAGTGGTTCAAACCTGTAATCCTAGCTAGTCAGGGGCTGCTGAGATCTGAGGACTGTGGTTCGAAGCTAGACTGGGCAGAAGAGTCTGTGAGACTCTTATCTTCAATTAACTCCCAAAAGCCAGAAGTAGAGCTGTGACCCAACTGGAACAGGGCTGGCTAGCCTTGAGCAAATGGTCCAAGAATACTGCCCAAGCAGTGAGTGTAAGCCCTAGAATGGCTCCAGTCCTAGGTTAGTTAGCTTATACCTACATATACTATTGCCATCTCCAATTGTACCTTCATTTACTATTTCCATCTCAAATTGTATATTGCATATTTGCCATTGGAAAAAAAACAATGATATCATTTTAGTAGGGCAGATGAACTAAGCTTTATACCTTCTTAAAAACCATACATTTCAGGAATTAAATTTTCAGACATTTATTTTTTCTATGTCATTTTACTATGTTTAAGTGTTTGACTTAATTCTTGTAGCATTTGGGTATAATACAATGATAAATTTTAGTATATTATGACTATTTTTATATTATTTATATATGTTCTTTTTATTTAAGTTATCTTTGTGAAGTTATACAAGGAGATGTTATTTAACAAAATAATTTATGAATACAATACATCATGATTATCTACTTTCTAAGCAAGGTACTGTAGTCAAGGTTTTATTATAGTTAGTATTATATGCACAACTACACATATATACCCATGAACATATGTATATAATTTGCATTTGCATATAAAATATAGAAAAATATATAATTCAAATACATTTACATACTTTATATATTTACACATGTATATATACATATAATTATATATATACACACATATATATGTATATAACAAAAAGTTTTTCATGTCATGTAAAAAGGGAATCCAAACAACTTTCAGATTTTCAGAGCCCAAATGTTCATTGTAAGTTGAAATTCACTTTTGTTCAGATGATGTTAGCTGTGTTCACTCTGGGTGGAATAAAAAATTATATTCTTCAGGAATATTATAATAATATTTCCTCAGGAATAATAAGATTTGCTTTAGCTGTGTGACTTTGGAAATAAATTAGCGAATTTCTCAAGGTTATATACTCTACATCTGTTCACCATGAGGTGAGATAAATGGCCTTCATATTCCTTTGTATAAATCTTAATTTTCCTTGTATAAATCTTAATTTTCCAAAATTTTCATGCATGTATAGGAAACCATAAGAATTCTCTTTACTTTTATTTATTCAAACTGTGATCTGGAATAGGTTTAAGAATTTTGAGTTCTTGTTCTCTATATAACTATTAGAAGGAACATATTTGAGTCTAGGTGCACACAATGTTTTATTTCCAAAAGCATATCTATGAATAGATTTCAAGGAACAAAATAATTTGTAATACTAAAGATGCAGAATAACAGATATTAAGAAGGTTCCCAAATGGTTCACACTAATACTCTAATAAATGCTAATGTTATAAATATGTAAGTAAAAATCACCTAGAATGCTGCTTCTGGATCTCTATCCAATTGATACAAAGTTACTGCCTTGAAAATACATTTATATTTCTTCATCCATTGTGCATCTCAGAGTTAGTGAATTATCCTGGTTATCAAGGTATGGAAGTAACTTATGTATCTGTTGGCTAATCAATGGATAAAATGGCTCACATTGGTAATCTCAGGAGGCTGAGACCTGAGGATCACAGTTTGAAGCCAGCTCACCAGGAAAGTCCATGCAACTCATCTCCAATAAACTACTTAGAAAAAGCTGGAAGTGGTGCCGTGGCTCAAGTGGTAAGGTGCTAGCCTTGAGCACAGAGAGGCTTGAGGATAGAGCCTAGTCCCTGGATTCAGGGTCCAGGACAGGAAAAAAAAGTGTGTCATATACATTTACATCTGAAAGGTGTATTTGTGAATTCAGCTACTACAAAATAGAATGAAAAAAAAATAAGTGTAAAGGGGAGAGAGTATCTATACATCAATCAAGGAGAAATCAAATTCTAAACCCAAAGAAGACATCTATTTCTATGTCACTTTTCAGAATTATTCATGTCAGGAATAGTTAAGGAATGGAAGATTTATCCATATGCATTTCTATTTTAACCTAAATTTAATTTTGGGGGAAATAAGAAATTCTGTTCTTGACTTTTGAAATTAAAATTGTTGGATTGTCACATAATTGTAAGTTGTTACGTTAGTAATTTATTTAGATTAAAGTTAGGATTTGAACATACATTTATGTGGCTATATCAAAACAGATAAATATTTGAGAAAATTCTTTTTCTTATTCTTCTGATACATTTTCCATTCGACTTAATTGTCCTTTGGATAATTAAAATTTTTGTAAAAGAGTTCTTTGAAAATATTGAGCATATCACTTTTCTTTTTTCTGTCATTTCTCTAATTTACTTCAAAGTATTTTCTCTTTTTTTTTTTGTTGGTTTCCTTGTTGTTTTCCTTTTTTTAATTGTTTTTGAAAGAAACATCATTTTGTTTGGTATTTTAATCTTCTTTTGGTTATCTAAGTTATTTGATTTTTTTTTGTCAGTAATGGGGCTTGAACTCTGGACCTGGGCGCTGTCCCTCAGCTCTTCAGCTCAAGGCTAGCGCTCTACCACTTGAGCCACAGAGCCACTTCCAGTTTTCTGAGTGGTTTATTGGAGTGGTTAATTAGAGTTTATAAGAGTCTCACGTACTTTCCTGCCTGGGCAGGCTTTGAACTGCAATCCTCAGACCTCAGCCTACTGAGTAGCTAGGATTACAGGTGTGAGCCACCAGAGCATGGCAGTTATTTGATTTTAAACAATGTGTTGAACTGCAATTTTTCTGCACAAATATATAAAGATAAAACAACCCAACCAACCAATAAACAAACTTAAGACCTAACTGTAAATATTTTTAAAAAGAAATTCCATTTTTTTAAAAAATGTCTTAAATCATTACAGGAACATGGGAAGAGGACTAGCATACAGAATAATAAAGAATGATGGAAACATAAGGAGCCTAAAGATTGACAATCATCTTGAACAAAAAAATTACAAAGTGCGTAAGAGTGGGTGAAATGTGTTTAAAAGGCCAGGATTGACTCAAAACATTTAGCAATCCCTCTTCCCATCCTGTATGAAGTAAGCCTAGATCATTCCTTAACTCTGTAATTACGTATAATTTCCACAAATTCTTGGCCTACTTGGTGGTTGACTGAGACATTCCTCCCATCTTTAAGAACAGATTTCTCCAGAATCTTCTTATGCATGTCTTGGATAATTGGTCACTTTTTTCATTTGCTCTGAATCTTGAAAATATTGTGCAGTTGGTGCATCATTTAGCTTATTTTCTGAAACTGAAATTATTATTTGAAGCATTTAGATTGTTGTTGTTGTTGTTGTTGTTAGGTTAGGTTGTTGTCATTTTATAGAAATAAGCTGATAAAGTTGCAATTCATGGTCTCAGCACATGTGCTTATATTGTCTTTCTATTTGCTTTGCCTCCATACAATGCTTCATCTAACTTAGGTATGGTGAGGAGTTTTTGATTGAATTGTTAAAAATAGATAGCTGAGGCTGAGGCTGATACTGGGTGCCACTGGGCTCACACCTGTAAAGCTAGTCAGGAGGCTGAGATCTGAGGATCGAGGTTTGAAGGCAGCCCAGCAGGAAAGTCTATGAAACTCTTATTTCCAATAAACCACTAAGTAGCCAGAAGTAGAGCTGTGGCTCCAGTGGTAGAGTGCTCGCCTGGAGAACAAAAGCTGTGGGACAGTGCCCAGGCCCTTAGTTCAAGCTTTAGTATTGCTGCCCTGTGCACACACACACACACACACACACACACACACACACACAATGGATGGCTGAATGGCACCTTCTTTTTCCATAGGAAGGTACCAGACACAACTCACAAAAATCTGTGCTGTATCAATCACCACCCTGTTAATTTTGAAAATAAGAGATATTATAATTTGTATTGCACTACTTTGTAATAGTTCATTAGAAGTAAATTGAAATATGATAAATAGAGTGAAAAATGGCTTTGGCTTCCAGCAATAATTGAATTAGATATTTAATTCATAGTTCAATTGGAAAGAAATGCTAATTCTTTCCAAAGTAGAAGAGATAACGTCACCAAGTTATTAAGAGTAATAAAATAATTTCAACTGGAGGATTCAACTATCATCACAAATGACATGTCAGAATTGATAGCTAAAAAGGTATTTCACTTGAAAGGATTTATTTTATCCAGTCAACAAATAAATATTGACTTTTTAAATATTTGATGAAGCATATTTCCATACAGAAATATTTTTTACATTTTCTACTGCATCACACATAGGAGATTAAAAGTATAATTGCTCCCAAGGCTATACAATTTTGCCATTACTATTGACACACGTGATAAACATGATCAATTTTTACAACCTATTAAGACAAAATCAAGGTTCTTTTCATTGTCATACATGTACATATTCATCTCTATTCTAACATTGATTAAAAGCTTAAATCACAGGATCTACATGTCCAGTAGTTTTTTTTAATTTTACAATATCTGTGTATTGTAACCATTTTTAAAATGAGAATAACATTGGGATTAAAGAAAAATATATTTGTAAAACTAAAATATTTTCCACTTACAGATCTATCCTGTTTTCTACCATACTAAAATATTCTTTTGGAGGCTGGGTGCCAGTGGCTCACCTAAGCTATTCAAGAGGCTGAGATCTGAGGATTGTGGTTCAAAGCTGGTCTGTGAGACTCATCTCCAATTAAGCACCAAAAAAAAAAACTAGAACTGAGCTGTGGCTCAAGTGGTAAAGCACTAGCCTTGAGCAAAATAGCTCAGGGGCAGCTTTTAATTCAAGCCTCAGAACTGGCCAGAATAAAAAGAACAGATCTCCAAACTACCCAGTGATTAATTCCATTTTCCAAGTTCCAATTTGTCTAGCCATGGCTTCTGTCTGTAGCCAAGTGAATGAAATCTGGAGAGTGTGCTTGAATGAAGGGGCTATGAATAACTTTTGCTACATGACTTTAACATCAAGAGTACAAGCACTCATTTCTGGGTTATCTTACAGACTATGTGCAGATCATATCTCTTGGACAGTGAAGACAAGTCCAAAGAAGATGTGGCAGTAACAGAATAGACAACTAGCTGGGTTGGGTCTATGTCCCCAACCCAGTGAGACTTCCATATTAATCTGGGAATTCTTATTTGTAGACTGTCATATGAGAGAGAAATAGTTTGCTTACTTCTGGTATTCATTGCAGGCAATTTTAGGGTGGCCCAAGCGATTGTCTAAGTAATGAAGAATTTCATATTTAGTAGGAACAATGAATACAATAAAATGTAAAATGGCTTCAGGTTGGAAACTGCCAATCCATGATTGGCTGGAGAAATCATTGCTAAATTTCTCACAAAGAAGTTACATGTCTTCTTATGTCCTCACATTTGGAATTCTATTTTTTTTCTTTTCACAATTAAGTTCAGCTAGAGATGAAGTCTTAAGATGGTTGTAATGTTAACTAAACCAAGAAGAAAGTTGTTTTGTTTGGTCCTAGTGCTGGGGGCTTGAACTCAGGGCCTGGGTATTGTCTTTTTTTGTTGTTCAAGGCTAGCACTCCACCACTAGAGCCACAGCTCCACTTCTGGTTTTCTGATGGTTTATTGGAGATAAGAGTTTCATGGTCCTTTCTTCCCTGGGCTGTCTTTAAACTGTGATGCTCAAATCTCAGCCCCCTGAGTAGCTAGGATTACAAGCACAAGCTCCAGCATTTGGCTTCAAGCAGAAAGATTTTTTGTTCAACATATTTAATGTGGGATTACTGGCCAAAGACAGGCTATGGGAGAGCTTGTTGTCTGCATTAATTCTTTTACTTTTCATTCATGTTAGTAATAATTCTTGAAAGCAGCTTGTAAGAGCAGCACTCTAGGGAAAGCAGATAATAAACTACACAGCTTAGTGTAGGACTGTTAATTAAGAGAGAGATAGACCACTTAGGAAAAGCCATGCAGCTAGTATAAAGTCTGTATCAGAGCCACAAAACTGATATACTCATCAAAGACTTAAACATTATACACAATCATCCACATCAGGAAAAATCAGGTTGTCTTCGTATTTCTATGAATGGCCCATAAAACATCAACACATGGCAAATAAAAGAAATAGTGTAATTCTCATATCTATAGATTTTATTATTTCTATTATAAATTGTGTATTCTGATATTTTCCTTATAAATACTAATTTCAATGGATTCATTCACCGTCTTATTGTACACAAAACTGGCTTTTTAAAAACTGATGAATGTGAGACTCCTTTGGTCCCAGATTACATTAGTATGTTCTGATTTATTCTACATATTGTCAGAAATCATAGCTTACAAATACTAAAAACTGTACACAAAAGACTTATTTGTTTTCTTGACAGTAATAAAACTCAATCAACGAATACAGTGATTTAATGTTATCCTCTTAGACATAGCACCTGTACATTACTTGAATAATTTCTTCACAAAATGCAATTCAATTACATGTACAAACATTGTTTGCTTCCTTGTTATTATAAAAAAGTATCTTATATCAGAAATTAGAAACTATGATTTAAAACAAAAGAATAATCTGAAATATTGGTGTCATGTCACAACTGGAATTCAAAAATGTCTGACCTTGCAAAATATATTTATCAGCAGAATGTACAAATAGTTTTACAACATAAAAGACATGCCTTCTAGATCAATGATTTACATATGTTGAGAATAAATCCTGATGGATAATTCATGATTCTAAGTGTAGACATTACATTTTCTTTACCAGTGACATTATATTGTTAAAGACTGGACCAGAATCTAAGTGGAAGGTTTGTAAACATTGGATTAAATGTAGTCAGTGGTGTGGTTTCATGAGCTTGGTATATGTAAAAACTGAAGCAGACACCATGTTTAAAAGTGAGAATTTTGCCGGGTGCTGGTGGCTCACGCCTGTAATCCTAGCTACTCAGGAGGCTGAGATTTGAGGATCAGGGTTCAAAACCAGCCTTGGGCAGGAAAGTCCAAGAGACTTATCTCCAATTAAACACCAGAAAATGGGAAGTAGCACAGTGGCTCAAATGGTAGAGAACTAGCTGAAGAGTTGAGGGACAGTGCCCAGGCCCAGAGTTCAAATCCCACGACTGACCAAAAAAAAAAAAAACCAAGCAAAAAAAAAAAAAAACCAAGCAAAAAAAAAAGTAGGAATTTTAGTATACACCAAAAGAAGTATTGATCAATGAAAACATGGAACTCTCCTCTGATTAGTCACTAAAAAAGAGCAAACAGTTCTAATTTTATTATATTAAATCAATAAATCAATCATTACATCTTTTAAACACCAAGAAAGAAATGGGTTTATTCACATCAAACTTTTCACATTATTCTAGCATTTTATGGTTCTCATAGGTATACACATCTACTTGATTCAAAAGTTTATTCAATTTATACACTGAAGTTGAACTACACATGGTACGATGTAAATCTGATAAGGGTGATTTATTTCATAATGAGGGCTTCAAGTTGGATTAGAAAAGAAATACCGTGTATAAATTGCCTGTACAGTATTTTTACACTAAAAAAGTATTAAAAATTGTGTCACAAGCATAAGTGGGCTATGCTAAAGTAAATGTAAAAATTGATAAAGTTAATCTGAATTGAAAAATAATTCACTGGTGTTTAACAAAAGGTATTGCATAATAACGTTTGAACTGTTCTCTTTGAGTTATATCAACTTCAGTACATTTTCTTCAGGTAAAAGTGAGATAGATTATTTTAAAGGAGTAATATGTCCATGATTACCACTGTAGTGGGTTAGTATACATCTTGGAAACAGAATCGCTTGAATCACCGAAAAACAAATGTGAGTCTGGATCAGATGGCTTCTAATTGTTTGGACAAGCCTGCAAAGTGATTCAGCTTTAAGCCATCTCATCTCTCAAGTCACCCACCAAGGAGTTTAATGTGGACTCTTTTTAAAAGAGGCTTTTGGTCAATTGTGGGGCTTGAATTCAGGACTTGGGCACTTCTCCCTGACTTTTTTTTTTTTTTGCACTTGACTTCCAGTTTTCTGATGCTTAATTGGAAATAAGAGTCTCAAGGTCTTTCCTGCCCCGGCAAGCTTTGAACACCTATCCTCAGATCTCAGCCTCTTGAATAGCTAGGATTACAGGTGTAAGCCACCAGTGTTTGGCTAATGTGGACTCCACTTGTGTAGAGACTGTAAGGGGTGGAAAGCCAGAGAGTAGAGGTGCTGGATGTTAGAATCCTGGGTATTGAGCACAGAACACACATGCCCACCCTAACAGCTGGATAGACAAGGGGAGAGAGATGTCATTCTGTGTCTCCACTAGCTCAAATTGCCAAAAGATCAGAGAAATGGGTTTCACAGGGAAGGGTGAAAAATTACTTCTATCAGTGGCTAGCATAGCAATGACATATTCATTTCCTTCTCTTTTTTTTTATTCTTCCCTCTCACCCTTAGTTATGTTCTTTCCACAAAACATCTGCATTCTCCTTATCAAGAGGAACTATGTGTGTTAGAGTGTCCTAACCTGGGCTTCATGCCTCAATTTGAAGGGCATGAAAAATTATGGTTTTGTTATCTTTAAGTAGTTGTACAAAAGAGCTAACATTCAGCAAAACAGTTCATGAATACAGTGAATCTTGGCCCAATCATTCCTTTTCATCATTCTCCACCATCTCTCCCAAGCCTATCCCTCACTCCCCTTTCTTAATTTTATAATTACATGAATTGAATTTTAAGACCTCATCCCCCCTTTACACTCCCCCCTTTCCTTTGTTTGTTTACCCCATCTTCTCCTTTACTGACATTAATTCAGTTGTACTGTGGGTTCGTTTTTCAAAGGAATTATGCCCTTTAAATTCTCCCTCGAATATACCATATTCTGATTAATACATTTGTGCTCATGATTTTATTAAAAAATACCAACAGGACATTTAGTGTTAATAAGCCCCAATCTGCACACATAGCATTGACTTCATTGATTTTAAAAATTTAGGAATGGAAAGTTATTTTCCCAAAGGAAAAAAAAGACTTACTTTCTACGCAATTTGATGACCAACATATTAGCATAGGAATGGTAGGAACACAGAGGATTTTTTCTTTAAACCATACTTTTAATAGTTCTAGAAATGTAGAGGGAAATCATGATTTCCTAAGAAGAGAATTAGTTATGCATTATTATGTAATTTTACCCTAGGATCTCTAGGGTAGTTTTTATTATATTCTAAAACAAGTTGTTTACATTCACTCTAGATATAAAGTAATGATGGATCTGTTAACAGTTCCATGAATAAGTGATGAACAGAGATGCTCTATTGCATCTTCCAGCAAAGCATTGCTTCCTCATTGATTTTTATAGCAAATGGGAGTCTCATTTTTCATGGCTGGGTTGTTTGTATTCAGATATACCAATAACTTCCAATGCAATCTCTTCTCAGGCCTTGTTTTATTAAGGAGCCTAGGATGGAATTGCTGCTAGCCTTTGGATGAGAAGATGTCTTCTTCATCAGCAGTGTGCTCTATTTCCTTCTTTTCAAAATAATATGCATTTATTTGCAGTAATATTCTAAATGACTGATTTTAACAGGAAGGTCTAATGACATTCAAAATTTTGAAAAGTTGTAATAAAATGTTTGAACCCTGGAAGCAACAAAAAAAAAATCATTCCCTTATGTTCTTACTGACACTTTTCTGAAAAGAATTTTACTTAGAAATAGTTCTATCTATCTATCTATCTATCTATCTATCTATCTATCTATCTATCTATCTATCTATCTTATCTATTTATTTGGTACTAGTGTTTGAATTCAAGGCTTTGCCTGCTAGGTATTTGTTCTAGTCTTGAGTCAGGCCTATTTCACTCTAGGTTTTCTGTTTTGTTTTGTTTTTTGGTTGTGGGGCTTGAACTCTGGGTCTGGGTGCTGTCCCTCAGCTCTTCAGCTCAAGGCTAGCACTCTATTCTTGGTTTTCTGGTGGTTTATTGGGGATAAGAGTCTCATGGATTTTTCTGTCTGGGCTGGCTTTGAACGGCGATCCTCAGATCTCAACCTCCTGAGTAGGTAGGATTACAGGCATGAGCCACTGCACCTGGTTCACTCTCGTTTTGAGAGTAAAGTCTTGTTTTTAGATAGACAACCCTGGATCATGATCCTACTCCTTATATTTTCTCCACAGCTGAGATGACAGCTCTTTCCATCTTCTTCTGTTCAGATGAATTCTCCTGAACTTTTTGGCCTGGGTTGTGATTCTCTTAATCTCAAGTTCCTATGCAGTTGGGAATATAGGGGTGAGTTTCTGTTTGTGACTTTTAATTTCTTTTTGTAGCTTGAACATTGTCCCTATACAATCTAGATTCATCTGTAAATCGTAATCCCTAATATGACTATAGTTAAAGATAGGAATTATCAAGTGATAATTAAAGCTAAATGAAGTCATAAAGGTTGGGTTTAGATCTATTAAGATTAGGGCCTTCTATGTATAGACTCTTGGAAGGGCTCAACTATGGATCCAGTCCACAGGTATAGGCCTTCCCATACATAAAACTTTTCTTTTTGCTTCCATTCTTTCATTTTTTTCTTTTCTTTTCCTTCTGTCTCAGTCCTGGACTCAAACTCTGTATTTGATGCTTGTTTTCACTCACTGGCTGGCATTCTATGACCTAAGCCAATCCTACAACTCTTTCTTTCTTTATTTTTCTTTTATACCTCACAATTCCCAACTGTCCAACCCAAGTTGTTTACAACAACAGAGACAACACATGCTAAGAAGTGTGAACATTTATATTTGTCAAAGTATGTGAAAAATCTTCACTGAAAAACATAGAAATAGTTTTCTTCCTAGTTGTACTGTGGAATTATATTCTAGAGAGAGTTTGAAAAAAAATTACAAGATGTTAAATCAAAACAAGATTCCAGGACATCGGTACTGACTTATGATTGAAATTTTGTTTGTAATAAGAAAAATCTTTACATAAAAAGTAATCATTTTGAAATGAGTTAATTTACAGGCTTTTGCTGAATTTGACATTTCATGAATATCATCTCTATCACTATGAAAGGAACAATTCATTGCCACAAAATGAAATCTCATACCCACAAAGCAATTATTCCATATTTTTTCTTCCCAGCTATTGGCAATTCTAATATGCTTTATAGAAAGAGATAACTCCTTCTATTTCACATGGAATCATATAATACATAGAGAGTGAGGGTTGTGTGTCCAACTTCCTTCACTTAACATTTATTTGAATTTGTCTATGTTCACATTTGATAAGCAAGCACTCTCCTAGTTGAACCATGCCTCAACTCTTCCATACTTTTAATTCCTTCTTTCAGATAATTGTCTAATTTTTGCCCAGGGGTGGCTTCAAGCCATAATCTTGCTTATCAACTTGTCCTACATAGCAGAGACCACATGTGTGAACAACCACACCAGACTTTTTTGTTAAGGAGGGGTCTTATCAACTTTTAGCCTGGGATGACTCAAACTGAGCCTCTCAAGTGCTGAGATTACAGGGTTTTGCCACCACTCCCAGCTCTTTACATAGAAACACCTTACATTTTAAATATATGTACACAAAAATGTATATATGGTACATTGATAGACCAATATTCATATGTATATAATCTGGACTAAATAATACGTTATATTATATATAATATTGACCAAATTATATACATATCTCCTATTATGCTTATTACATATATAATAATTTAGACTAAACTATGTGTGCTTTCACTCGATAGTTAAAAAGTCCTTTACACATCTGGCACCTCTATAAGATCAGATGACTTTCCTGAAGGAATGCTGCCTAAAATCTTTTGAAAGTCAAGAATCCTAGACTAATCAGGCATTACAGTTAATATACAGATAGATTATTGAAGAATTTTACCCAGTGGTTTCACTACAGTATGCTTTGGAATACTGATTTTGCCATCATCATCACCATCATAATCATCACCACCATCATCCTCATCACCATCAGAGTAAGCTATTGTTATTTTTCAAGGATGTGGAATCACCTTTCTAGAACATGCAACAAAGTAGAGTTGTGATGATGCAAACAATGGCTCTATCTGATGAGCATTAGTCATGGTGGCCTAGAGAAGCTATGAAAACAAATGAAGTACCTTGTACTACAAAGGCACGGTGTCTGATATTTTAAAATGTTTTAATGAATATTAAGTCCATTCATTCTGGAGAAAAGGTGAAGTAATTTCAAATGGAAAAATATTTTGTGTGAGTTTGTGTGGTATACACATGATTTGCATATCATTAATATTTAACTGCTTTTGAAGTTATCTGTAAGTCCTTATACAAAGCAGTTTCAATTCAACATGTCAGTTTATCGTAAAATGAATCTTGATCAATGTCATCCCTCCTACCATTCTTTTTCATCTCACTTTGAATTCTAACAATCTTAGATAATATTATTTAAAAAATCATAATATTATAATGTATTGTAATATATCATTATAGCAATAATATATACTTATAATAACATTACTATAATCATTTCTAAAATAATTTCATATTATTCTGCTTGTTTGCTACATAAAATTGTGAAATCAAAACTTGAGAATAAATCTAATGATTAAATGCATGATGGATCTAATTTACATGAATACATGTATTATTTTATCTGTATATACAGTTTTTTAACATAATGCTTAATGGCATTGGGAATTCAGTTAGCTATTTTGAAAACAAGCTTGATACTCAGGCACTTATTTTCTGGATAACTTAACACAAAATTTTTAGAGTTAAACTGACTTAAGCATTGGTACATAAATGTGAGAAACTAAATTAATTGTGACTAACTATAGAATTAGTGAAAAATAAAGAATATTTGACTCCTTCAATGGATATTTGTTTTGTCTTCTTTTCACTTGATAAATTGACTTAGCACCCATGATTCATACTCGACTGAGTTTGATATCTGATGGAAATCCTTTGGTTTTATTCCTCAGGAAAACCCATGATTTAGAAAGAAAAGTCACAGCAGTGACCACAATACTACAGATAGAGCTTGCTCTTATTGCTTTTGGAGCATTGTTCTTTCTGCTTTCTGCCTTATCTCCCGTTCCTTCACGTTCTGCATCTGGCAATAATATCTGCTCCTATATGAGCACCTGAAATGTCAACTTCTCTCACGCTCACACAGCGGCGAGGGCTCAGGTAATTTTTCTGCAATTTCATAGACACTCTGCATCCCAGGGCAGGTTGCCTGTGATTTCTGCAATTTGTGACCTGAGGTTCAAATCTATCTCAAACTTTCATACTTTGCTCAGAAGCTTCTGGGTTTGATTTTATCAGCGATATTCCCACAAAGGCTGGTAGATGTAGTAGGAAATGTATCACCAAGCAATGGTACATAAGTGTTTCAAGAATGTGTGTGTGTGTGTGCGTGCCTGTCCTGGGGATTGGACTCAGGATCCGGGTGCTGTCCCCTGAGCTTTTGTGCTCAGGGCTATTATTCTACCACTTAAACCATTGCTCCCCTTCTAGCTTTTGTGGTGCTTAGAGATCAGAGTCTTGTGGACTTTCCTGCCCAGGATGACTTCAAACCATGATCCTCAGATTTCAGCCTCCTGAGTTGCTAGGATCACAACACCAGTGAATGGTGAGATTTGATCTCCACAGATTCCTGTGGAGGTTTCCTAGCTGACCTGTGACCCTTGTTTTCTCATGATATTTCAGCTCTTTGGTGGTTGTGGCTTCCTAGTGACATAAATAGTTGGGTCCCATTGACACAGATTCAAATCCTAGAAAAGATTAATTCTAAACACAATAGCTAACAACACAGTAAAATCAAAGCTAGTTTCTAAGATTACCCCCCCTGCCAGCTTTTGTACTAGCATAAATTAGTTTTACAAGGTTTCATTTTTTTTTGCATGGAATATACTTTGATCAGATTTACCCCTCCTCTACTCTCCCGCATCCCTCTTCCCCTCCTCAAACCAACTGAAATAAACCTCATTTTCCCTCTCTCACTCATGTACCTAGTATTTTAATCATGTTCACCTTCTGCCACCCTCTGTTTTCATCTTCACCCATCCTATTCTTAACCGCATTTCAGAAAGGATCTATTGTACATCCTAATAATCTTCTAATATCAGTGCATGCTAATTATTCAGAGAGGTTCCCACACGGTGTGTCACCTGCATACATACAGTATCTCAATCAGGCTGATTAAAATCAGTTTACTCTCACTCTCCTCCATGCCATAACTCCTAGTCATCCCAGAGCTTCCTATGAATTTCATTATCTTCATACACAGAAGCAGTGCATTTCAATATTGTTGCTCCTCTAACACTATCTTTTCTGTGAATAGCTCTTATAAGAGTTCTTATGCAAAACAGCGATGGTGTGTGTTCCACCAAACCTGACTTAGATCCACACCAGCATTTGCTATGTCATGAGACTCTGAAGGGACAACACTAAATCATAATTAGCACTTTAAAAGATATAAAATTTTCTTAGAGTTTAAAATGTGTTGCATTTTTGTCTATGGAATAAGCTTTTGAGGGGGTTAGGACTCATAACAATGATATGGCTTCTAAGGAAAACTGAAAAATTCTGCTACTGCTTCTAAATAAAAGTTAAGTTTAAGATGTTGAGAAGCTGTTAGAAGTCATGAGTTCACACAAAAAAACCTTTCCACAGTCATTTCTTTTATGCCTTCTTCTCAGCTATATTTGTTTTCCTTTTAGTATTCATGCATTCAAATAATTGGCATCTTGATGAATTATTATTAGTTTTTAGCAGAGGGATTTGAACTCAGGGCCTCACACTAGTCACAAGAGCCCTCTCTCTACCTTGTGAGCCACATATCCAGCCCCTTTTTCATGTAGTTTTATTTGAGGGACTTAGTTGTGCCTGTGGCTAACTTTGGAGTTCAGTCTTCTTACTTCTTTCTCCTGTGAATCACTACATACATCTCTTTTTCTTTGAATATAGAGTCTTAGTAACTTTATTTTCTGGGCTCAAAATATAATCCTTCTATTTATGTAGGGTTGCAGACTTGTTCCACCACAAATTACTGTAAATGAAGAGAGAGGTATAGGCTCATATATGTATATGTATCTCTCTCTCTCTATATATATATATGTATACCTGTGTAAAAGAATGTGTGTTAAAAATACAATAGATTTAATGTAATGTCATAAAATGGCTATGTATATATACATACAAATATATTTGGAGAACACTAGTAATTGCTGATGTACCTAGTTACTGTGACACTCAATGTAGAGAAACACAAAATACAGCTAACTCATAAATGAAAAGTCTTACTTCATTTTCAAATTGTTAGAATTTCACACAAAAATATTGATTGCTATAATGCCAGGTGCATTCTGGTAGCTAATACAATTTCTAGAGAAACAACGTTGCTAATTAAGAGTCTAATTTGCTTCACTTAGATTCAGGGAAATAACGTGGAAAATATAAAGCACAATGAATTCTAGCATATCAATAATATTTAAATGCAATAATGTATGAAAAACTTTTTGATGCGGAGATAGAATCATGCTGTGTTCTGTGCAGTGTAACAACTATGCTGTTACTAAATTTTTCTCTGTGAGCAATGGTTGGTTGCCACTGCAATGGAACTTTCAAGCTATTCCATTTTTCAGAAAATTCACGTATTCAATACACATTACTTAACAATTTTTTTTTTTGGTCGTGGGGCTTGAACTCTGGGCCTGGGCACTGTCTCTGAGCTCTTCAGCTCAAGGCAAACACTCTACTGCTTGAGCCACAGCACCACTTCCAGTTTTATGAGTGGTTTATTGGAGACAAGAGTCTCATGGACTTTCCTGCCTGGGCTGGCTTTGAACCATCATCCTCAGATCTCAGCCTCCTGAATAGCTAGGATTATAGGTGTGAGCCACCAGCACCTGGCTTAAAAATGTATCTTAAAACCAGTAGAAACTTGTGAAATCAGATATTATTCCTGCTTTGTATTACTGTTCCAATGCTTGGCTGAAACTTTAGGTGAACACAGCATATCTAGAGTTCTAGAACTTTTAATTTTTCCCTTAATGGGACCACACTGATGTTTTGTTTTTTGTGGCCTAATGATTTGTGAGAACTTAGGAAAACCCACTAAGTAAGCAGGCTTGTGAGTTTTTTTTCTCCTATTTTTTTTGAAATTGCTCCAAGATTTCTAGGCTTCTAAGCATAATTAAAGTTAGAGAAGAAAAAAATTAATTGCTCTATTAAAAGTGCTATTTCGGGGCTTAGAAAACTTGAGCAAGTGGATACATGAGGTACTCAATCTCTTACCCAGCTGGGATGATTAATCTGATACACGATTGCTACAGAACTATCTTTTCTCTTCCTGTCTCTCTGTCTTTCTTTCTGCACACCAGATGCATGCAGTGTGAAAACCTCAGCATGCTGGGAGCTCACCTGTGATACCCAAGCTTTCCATCTCTTTAATTTGTAGAGACAATCTCTGTTGGCAGGCAGGTGTTTTCTCTGTTCACTGAGGAGTTTACGTCTGCTTTCAGAACTATACACTTCATTGTCATCTATCACCTGTTTGGAGGAACTTGGTGTGTTGCTCTATTAACTACATAAATATTTAAAATAGTCACAGACACATAGAATAGGTTAGCATATCAGCGGTTGGACAGCAATTGGAAATTCTTTGTTTTTGTTAAACAAGTACCACATACATTAAAATGTTGTCTATCTACATATGTATTTTAAATGTAAGTAATTGGTGATGAAAGTAATGAAGTCAGGCATGGGTACCTCACACCATAATCCTACTGACTCAGGAGGCTCAGGTCTGAGGATCCCATTTCAAAGCCAGCCTAGACAGAAAAATCTGTGAGACTCTTTATCTTCAATTAACCAGCACAAAGACAAAAATGGAGGTGTGACTCAGTGTCAGCCATGAGCCAAGGGAATGGGTGAGGTCTTGAGTTTAAGCCCTAGTACTAACATAAAAATACAGCAAAAGAAAACTAAACCAAAACTGAAGTAGAAAATTGTTACTTGGGATTTTGTAAAGGATAATCGTGTTGCATTTTCACTCAAGGCTGGTATTCTACTCCTTGAGCCACATTTCTACTTCTGTCTTTTTGGTGGCTAATTGGAGATAAGAGTCTCTAAGTCTTTCTTGCCAGGGTTGATTTCAAATGCTAATCCTCAGGTCTCTGACTCCTGAATAGCCACTGGTGCCTACCTGATTTTCCTTTTTGAAAATAGAGCACAAAGAATGTAGAGTTATTATAACATGTATCACCTGACTAATACAGATTGCTGTTGTCTTAAGCTTACCTTCTTTTATAAAAAATATTTTCCCTCCTTCCAAAAGTAAAGTTCTTTGGTTTTAAGTAAATTTATATTCTTTTACTTTTATGTGCTTCCTATTTTACTTTGTTATTTTTATAATTCATGAGGTTATTAGGTAACTGACAGTAACTTTTTATAATGTAACACATATTCGTCACTTATTCTTTACAAACTAATCAATATTTTGAGCACAATATTCCTGGAAAGAAATACAGATGTTCTCCACCTTTGAAAGCCGATGACCTGAGAATCATTTTTAAACCACTGAAGTTCAGTTTGGGTTCTTGAACGTAATTACTGTTTGGGCTGCACTTTTGTATACATTGATACTCATTTTGGGTAAATAAGTTTAAATACTAGAGATCATATGTCTACCAAGGATAATATAACTCTCACTATAAAAGTAACAAAGATTTTTTTTAAAAAAACTATCCTGTGGATGAAAGTCAAGTGTGTCCACATAATTGTTTTTTCAAAAAAATTGAAGAGTCTGACAGCCAGTGGCTCACACCTGTAATCCTAGCCACTCAGGAGGCTGAGATATGAGGATCACGGTTCAAACCCAGCCTGGGCAGGAAAAGTCCATGATACTCATCTCCAATAAACTACTCAGATAGAGCTGGAAGTGGCTCTGTGGCTCAAGTGGTAGAGTGCTAATCTTCAACACAAAGAGGCTCAGGAACAGTGCCTACACCCTGAGTTCAAGCCGGCAAAACAAAACAAAACAAATGAAAACATTTGGAGAGGATACTACCCAGCCCATTAACATAGTGAGATATACCTGAAAAAGTGTTTATCTAGGTCCAGGGACAAAGAATCCTCTAACCATTAGAATTCCCCTAGTAAAGAAAGTACACAGCGCGGGCCAAACTTGGGTTCATTTTTATCAGGTGGTCCTGGTAGCTATTTCAGTTTTTCCCACGGTGGCCCCTCTTACACACTTTAAAGCTGTGGTCATACATGGATTCCTGGCCCACTCATGACTCCGATGGTCTATTTACAGGCACTTAGCTCAGCTGTGTATTTACTCCTTGCGTTTGATGACTGCGGATGCACGTTTGGATAATTTGTTCTTATCAGGTAGAAGCACGGGTCAAAACAAGCTTTATTCCTCTACAACATGGAGTTTCCCTTGTCTTTTTCAGTTTTGTAAACTGCCTACTATCTAGCAATTACTAGGCACCCTCTAATTGACTAACCACTAAGAGTCAGAATGAGTTAGTTGTCTAGGAAGCTGGATTTACATGACAGCATGAAGGTATCATTTAATTCATTGGCTCAGGCTCTATTAGAGACCTGAGAGAAATTGTAAAGGTGCAATGCTAAGAAACACTTGCAATTCCACCTTTAATGGAAATCCTTGGTACATTTGAGCAATTAAATATTGCTTAATAGGGATTAAGTAGAGACCTAAAAGAGAAAGTGATTACACATTAACGATACTCTGTATTTTTGGCAAGGTTTTTGTTCATTCTCTCTCCTTTTGTGCTTTCATGAAATCATATTTCTGTACAGTTTGCAATTCAGTTAATAAAAACTACTACCATAAAGGAACTATAACACATTGTTTTCTTTCCTCAATTTTGTTCTTCTAGACTTTCTTTTTCTTTTCTGTCTTAAGTTCTACTTGTAAGCCATTCACTTTGATTTACTCTTATATGTTGACCCCTCTACTTCTGGAATCTTCCTTCCATATTCTTTGCATGTTTCACAATTATTCAATCAGGGACAAGATCTGCTTTGTGGGGCCTGGAGGGGGGGATTTTCATTAACTTTAATCTTATTCTTAGTATAATTGAGAGAAGATGGCAAATAGTGTTGTTATTGTCATAAATGGGAAAGAAATAAAGCTATAAACACATATATACACATGTGTATACATATATATACACATTCATGTGTAAAATATATACATATGTACACACATATGTCTCTCTCTCTATATATGCCTATGTAAATATATAAACCTATCTATATATGGATATATATACCTATCTATATATAGATATATTCTGTGGTAAAAATATATCCATTCCATTATACACCTTCCAAGTAAATGCACAAAGGTGGCTCATTTTATATTTATTTGAGAAAAATCCCATCTAAGTTAATGAGTCTTAACTGTAGAAATTCAATACAATTTCATACAACACATAAGACCCTCAGAGGAAAGAGAATCACTTCTAAGTCAGAAGCACTTAATTTATGAAAGAATAGCAACATAGTTCTACTTAGAAAACAAACCTGCTACCTCTCAAAGTAATGGATCAAATTTATGGGAAGAACCACCAGAATAATTGATTTCTACTTTCATTTGTTAACAGATATAAGAATTTTTTAGCTTTCCTTATATTCCATGAATCACCTATGGAAAAATATACTTTCATAGTGACAAATAGAAAACAAAGATTACATGGAAAAATGTTATTTCCCTGGAAGCATGTTACTTTTTCAAATTGTCTAATGCAGGGTGGAAGTGGTACACCTTGGAAAACAGAATTCTGCATGCGAATACTTCCACCTATGCATCTCATACTCCTTAAAATTAGTCTCAATGGTTTAATTCTCATCATTATTAGAACTGATGAAGAAAATGAGGCTAAAATTCAAGATCCTATATAGAATGAACAACGACACAAAGTTTACAAATAAACATCACCTATGTATGCACTCACTTTCTAAGTGCCAGATAAAAAGTTTCAATGAAAAATATCTTCACCATTCACATGGCACAAATATAGTATCACATGCCGATACAACTGAGGCTCTTATTTGATGTAAAATTAGAAATGCAAGGTGAAAGATACTTTATTTTTTATGTTTTATTGTGATTAAGTGATTAAATTTCACAAATTTCATAGTATTGTGAGATAGTGATACTTAAAGTAACAAATGCATTTTAACCTTCATGGGGCAAATTGTCATCACCATGGTCTATAAAGTTTGTGAATTCTCCTTCCCCTCCACAAATTATACCAACATCAAATACAGTGAAAGCAGGGAGGGGAAGGGGAAAAACAAGTCATTAAAAAAAAAGGATACAGGTGGACCAGTTGCAACAATGAGAATTACAAGTCGTTTTGTCGAAAACGAACTTTACAACTTTGGTGGGGGGTTGGGGAGGATTGCTTGGTGGGGGGAGGGGAGAGGCTGGGAAGGGATGGGAAGGGGAAACAAGGAGGAGGCTACAATGCTTGATAAGAAATGTACTCATTATCTTGCCCATGTAATTATAACCCCTCTGTACAGTATTTTCACAATAAAAAATAAGTAAAAATTTAAAAAAAGTTTGTGAATTCTATGAGCTTTCACAAAACAGTTATTTCTTCCACATCAGGTGATATGTACATTTCTTTCCTTTTGCTTAGTGTCAGCTGTTCCCTCTTTCCCTCTCATTCCTTTCCTCCCATCGCTGCCATTGAGTTGCTTAGTTTGTTTTCATCAATGTCCAGTGTAGCTAATGGGTCCTGCTGTTGTATGTTTCCCCGTTTCCCTCTGTTTCTGTGTCTTCCTCCTAGTTTCGCTCAGGTGTGTACATATATACCATATATGTATGGTCAGCAGCATGGGGCCATCTAGTAATGATACAACAAGATGAGTGGAGGTCCTTAGAAATGATACAACAAGATGATTGAAGGTACTTTGTTTGTTGAGTCTTGTTTACTTTGTCGTATCTCCTTATGTTTTGGATTTAACATCCACATGTCAGGGAGACCACGTGCCGTTTGTCTCTTTGCTCTTGGCTTACCTCACTTAAAATGATTTGTTCTAGTTCCATCCATTTCCCTGCGAATGCCATTATTTTGTCCTTTCTAATGGCTGCATAACATTCCATTGTATATAGGTACCACAATTTTTGGATCCATTCCTCTGTAGTGGGGCATCTGGGTTGTTTCCATGTCTTGGCTATTGTGAACAGTGTTGCAATGAATATGGAGGTGCATGTGTCCTTGTATCCTGATTCCTGTTGCTTAGGATAGATGCCTAGGAGTTGGTATGGCTGGGTTGTAGAGGAGTCTATATTTAGTTTTCTGAGGAACCTCCAGACTGCTTTCCAAAGTGATTGTATTAGTGTACATTCCCACCAGCAGTACAATAGGGCTCCTCTGTGGAAGATCCTTCATAGAGGGAGGAGGTTCATGATACTTGTTTACTTTTAAAAAACAAAAACAATCAAGAAAGGCAATGCAGGTACTGATGGCTCACACTGTCATCCTAGTAATTCAGAAGGTTGGAATCTGAGGTTTGATGCTAGGCCAGACAGGAGTTATGGTTCAAAGTAGTAGAGACTTAGCCTTGAGCCCACAGGCCAAGGGAGAGTCACTGGGCCCTGAGTTCAAACCCTCCCCCTGCACCTCCCACATGCATTAAAATCTGAACATGGAAATTTTGATAAGCTTCCTATTAACTCAGTCTTAGTGCTCCCTTGATTGCTGATCCAGTTACAGAAGAGATGATGGAATTGGTAAGATGAGAAGAAAACATTTATTAGCCAGTGGGATGCTGTCATAGGAGCCCCTGGTTGGGTGCAGCACTAGGAATCTCTGGTAACTATGAATACAAGAGTTAGGCCAGAAAGGATCATGCCAGATTGGAAGACCCTGCCTGCACATGTCATCCCTCATGTACAGAATGCAATACTGTGTGCATATGTATGTGCTGGAAAGTAGTGTGTGCTGTGTGTATATGCATATAATTATTAGCATGTAGAACATACAATACGAACAGATAATATAGTCAAAACTGCAATTTGTGTGTGTGTGTGTGTTTTATATATAGTGAAAAAGTAGAGGACATACAGACCAGAGTTCTCTTTAGTAGGAAGTACCATAACCATCTTTAGGTGGTGCTACGGTGGGAAAACATCTCTTGAGCACCTGCATATGTGAACTAGACAGGATCCCACTAAAATAGAAGGCAGAGAGCCTAGCTCCTGAAGGCTAGAGGGTATGGCTAGAGGGCTGCAAAGATTCCTGCTCAGCGGGTTCTCCACTCTGGTCTGTATTCCTAGCTACAGGGGAGGCCGAAAACAGGAAGACTGCAGTTTGGGCTAGCCTGGATAGGAAAGTTTGTGAGAAACAACCCTTCCTACTCAGCTTAGAGTTGGGTGCAGTGTGGGAGTGTTCCATCCCAGGGTGCATTAGCAGAGGGGGGGTGGGGGTGGGGATCAAGGTTTCAGGACAGCCCATGTGGAATGAGCAGTAAGTCTTCTTCTCCACGAAAGACGAGCTGGAAGCAGAAACACGTGCTAGGGATCCAGTTATCTAAAAAAAATGTGAAATGTAGGCAGTGGTGCTCAGACAGCTCATCCCGAGGATGGAATAGAATAACCAGCAAAAAACAGGACTGGAGGCGAAGCTGAGCGGCATCGTACCAACCTAGCAAATATCAGAACTCTACATAGCTACCCATAAATTATTTTAAAGCCTGAATTCTTCTATCCATCAGTATAAAAATATGAACTTATACCCAATTTATTTAATGAAAGAATCATTATCTTGAAAGAACAAGTGGATCAAAGAAGTGTAGTTCATTACATATCACACATTTCTCATTCCTTGCTCACGAGCGTTGATAGCAGAGTTTTGTAGCACTCGCGTTAACATTTTGAACAAATTTATTCTGAACACATGTCAGCAGATTCCATAACAGGGAATGAAAAGTACCATTCATAGACAAAACATTTATAATGTGATGCTAAAACTTCATTTTTTGCATAAGTTCAAAAGTATAACTTACATTATGATTATTCACAAGTAAAGGAGCTATCATAGTTTTGTACACTGCTGTGCAGATATATGCTGAATGATTCTTTTGAAATACATTAAAATAAATGACAATAAAGGGAGAGCTTTAATTTTAGCATGGTTTGTGTAATCATCCTAACATGATCATATAGATGATTGCATAACATAATAGCATATTACATTAAATATAATACTATTGTATAATATAATAACATTATTACATAATATATATAATGAATAAGTATGATGGGACATTATATTCTATAATAATAGCAAGATTATTTATAAAAGATTATTGGGTGATGGCACACCCATTTCATATTATATTACACACAATATAATAATGATTATTATACAATACAATAACATTATTATATAATAATAAATATATGATAGGATAAAATATTATACAGTGTAATAATATCAAGCATATTTAGAATAGATGAATGTCAGAGAATGTCTTGCTTGTTAGAGGAAGAGCTACCATTCCTGACAATCTGTTCAGCCCTTCACCTTTTTGAATATGGCATAGCCTTCAAGTTGGTGAAAAATGACGTTAATGAAAACTAGTTTTCATTCCTGTAAGAAACCTTCAAGGTTTGAATGTGACACCTTTAATGACAATCTGACAGGGACAGATGACAGAGGGAACAGTATCAGGGCAGAAGGGATGGAGTGGCATGAGGAACAAAGCCATTTCCAACTTTCATCCAATAAGCTATGATTGCATCCATACGAATGCAAAGAATGAGTAAAATCTACATACAAAGAAAATTTGCTATGAAACTATTTCCATTATCTATTTTTAATTTTTATTTCATTTTTTGCTGACAAAGGACGGAATGCCTTACATGCAAGGGTTTTTTTTTATGGTAAATTTTTGTTTACAGAACTTTGAAATGAAATGTATACATCCCTTTGAATGTAACTTTTTGCTTGCTAATCCCACATTTCAG
This sequence comes from Dipodomys ordii, assembly GCF_000151885.1. Lineage (NCBI taxonomy): Eukaryota > Metazoa > Chordata > Mammalia > Rodentia > Heteromyidae > Dipodomys > Dipodomys ordii. The sequence goes on from NW_012267286.1 coordinate 1,515,099, forward strand.
ATCTCTTTGTTAAAATATTATCTGTGGGGGTTTTTCTAAAATAAGGCTTAAGCTTCTGACTTTGCAGGTTTTGAATTTTGCTACTTCAATTCCTTTTCCCTCAATAGCTGTCCTACAGTAAAATCCTTTCTTTGATCTGGACTTTCAGGCTATCCTGTATATATCTATGTTCTTCAAGGCTTCGAACTTTAGCATGAAAGGTGAACTATATTTCCAACTCTGCTTATCTATCTTAATTTTTAAATAATATTTCATCTCCCCTAAATTCAATTTTCTTACTATTATATTATCTAATCCGTGGCCATTTTTATCACCTTGCTGCTTACTACACACATTGTGGCAAAATAGGAGGTTTTCTGAGGCACAAACCAACCCAGAGATGTCATTTTCCTTCTATATCTCATGTGTCAGGTGCAAGCATTGTCAGAATTGGAAGCATTAGGTCTCCAAGTATGTGGAGCCTTGCAAATGAAGGGAATTATTCAGGAGATTGTGAGAAGGGATTAGTGGCAAAATTAGACACAACTGTCCCTCTGTACCCAGTGGATTACCTGGCACTTGTGACTGCCTGAATAACAAAGATAAACTCACTTCTTGAAGTATCAGAGAAACCTATTGAATGCTTCAGGCTTCTTTTTATGCAAGCATTTGTAAAGCAACAGACTATATCATTGCTTTCTAAGTTCTCCTCACTGGACAAGAAAAATAATTTTTAAAGAAATCACTACCTATAACCTCAATATTATAGTTTCAGCATTTTTACATGTGTGATTCTCTGTTGGTTTCATGGAATCGTTTTTAATATAAAGTAAAATGGTCATTTTATTTAAGATGGCTTCTTTTAATCCCAATATGTGGAAATACTTTCTGATGTTGAACATCATTGGACATTAACATAATTTTTGATACCTACTTTTTATAAAATACATTTAGGAATTGTCTTAAAAGAATACTAGCAAGCTTGTTATATAGATAATAAAACTAGCCTCAAGCAGTTAAAGAGGAAAGAAACAAAGAACTGACAAAACACAGTCCTTTGTAACTTGTATTTTATTAGTTAATGTTGATTTATAGTCTTTAAGTAGTTGCTCACAGGGATTTTACACTCAACATATTAGTTTATGAGTGCAGTATATCTTGATCACTGTCCTTAGTGACAGAATTAGTTCCACAGACATTCTTTTCTGTAGTAACCAATTAATTAAATGAATGAGTTATGTAAGAATTTTTGAAAACATCAAACCAGCCTTAGTAAATTTGATATCAACAAGCTAGCAACAAAAATAAATAATTTTTATTTTGAATTGGTAAAACAAACTAACTAGGCATCATATAGACCAAAGAACATCCTTTATATCTGCATAAAAAGAATATCATAATATAGCATATATTTTGTTATTTAATACAATATATTATGCTATATATTGATTATATGATTAGAATTTTTTAAGATGAATGATATTTAGGTTTTCTTTTTACTTCCATTGTTTAATTATATGATAATTCCAAATAAAGTGAATTTGGAATTACTTCTTTACCGTCTTGACTGGCAGTGTAAAAATTACTGTCATCGTTGCACATGAATCACTATGGCCAGATTTTTGTGTGTGTTGGTACTGGTCTTTGATTTCAGGGCATTGGCACTATTACTTGGCTTTATCACTCAAGGCTAATTGGTACTCTTTTGGACTTCTAAAGAAACTACCACAGGCAGGATGGATAGCTGAAGAAGAGCAGAAGTTTACTTTCCAAAAGTTCTGTAGGATCGGAAGTCAGAGTTAAGGCACATCTAATACTGACATCTGGAGTCAGGTGCCAGTGGCTCACAGTTGTAATCCTTGCTACTCAGAACGCTGAGACCTGAAGATCAAAGTTTGAAGCCAACCTGGGAAGGAGAGACTTATCTCAACTAGCAAAATGCCAGAAATGGACCTGTGATTTAAGTGGTAGAGCTTTAGCCTTGAGCAAACATACAAACAAACAAAAAATAGCTCAAGAATAGCCCTCAGGCCCTGAAGTTCAGGCCCCAGAGCAGAATTCTGAATTGTTCTCACATGGAAGACAGAGGGAGGGGAATCTCTTCCACTTTCTTTCATAAGGGTTTTATTCCTTTTCAGACAAGTTCTACTCTCATAATCTTACCAACTCTCAAAACGCCGGACTCTTAACATGAATGCCATGAGTATAGGGTTTGAACACATGAATTCTGGGGGAAACATTCGGGGTCAGCACATCACAGTTTTCCCCATTGTCTCTTATGTGTCAACTCTATGATCTTTTTATTTAGTTATTTATTTATAATACAAAGTGAAGAGATTTTTAATGGACCAGGTTAACTTTAAAACATCATCGTTATTTATCATTTAGTCAATTGTAGAGTACCATCAGCAGATCCTTTCTAGATGACCTTGTCTATTAAACTTTTAATGCTAAAATTTTAATACTAACATTTTTGCAAAGTAAAAGAAGTGAATAGCATAAATTACAAACTCTCTCATGTGATTACAACTGACAGCCACATGTAGATACATGTAAACACATTAAGCTTCACATAACAGTGTCACACTATACACAGGTTGGATTTGTTCTGCAAAGATTTTTTTGGTTCCCCTCTCCTTCCTTTTACCCCCCTTCTTTCTGCTTTTTTCCCTTACTTTTCCCTCCTTTTCTCCCTTTTCCTCCCTTCCTTTTCTCCAGTGGTAGAGGAACAACACCTTGAGCAAAATAAGCAAATGAGAACAGAGAACTGAGCTCAAGCCCCAGTACTGGCACACACACACACGCGCACACACACACACACACACGCGCGCGCGCGCGCACACACACACACACACACACACACACACACACTAAAATAGCCCAGGAAAAGTAGGCTAGTTAGATAAAATCAAAGACTTACACAAGCAAGTGAAATCATTGCAGGTTTTGTCAGGTTACAGTATAGAATTCGGGTCTGATAAGACGGAAACTTAATGGAAGATTTGAGAAGACTGAAACTAAGATAGAGACGCTGTTGGTTTTTTTTTTTTAATAGACTCAAGAAAACAATACTAAAAATGAGAAGAACTGTAAGAAGAAGCTTGGTGGAATAATCAGCTAAGATTTCATGTGCATTGAACTAGAGTAAAAGCTTGGTGATGATAAGCATTGTTCATCTGGATAGAAGGCAGAATTGATATATGAAAGGATTTGTGAAGAGATTGAAAGCAGATTGTGCGAGAAAATCAGGAATAAAATATCAACCCATTTTTTAGAATGCTAATTCTATTCAAAGTTATTTCAGGATAATTAGGTAATTTGCTACATTTTTATTTCTTTTATAAAGGCAACAATATTGACAAATATTGAGACTCAACAAAAATTACAGTTTTTGAATCCAGAGAAAGAATACTGGTACATATTTTTCTGGGTCAGCAAAATAAAATTCCAGTTTCTCAGTCAAATGGTAGACTTCAAAAGAATTTCAATAACCTTTTTTAGGTCTTCATCCTTCTCTACAATATAATGTATTTGAAGTAGCATCAGAATAATAATTTTTGTAGAAATTCAACTAGGCTCAAGGCTCTGAGTTCAAGCCCCATTATCTACATGTGTGTATGCATGTGTGTGCGTGTACACATTCGCGCGCGCACACACACACACACACAGAATTTAATGGAATATACATAATCAAAAAGGGCATGTTGGGAGCATTAGTTATTTTTGTCCATGAAAAACTACATTTAAATCATTTCATCTATCTGATTTTTTATACATTTTTTATAAACCTTTTGTTACGAGAGGGGGAGAGAAAAAGAGAGAGAGAGAGAGAGATTATAGAACTAAGCCAAAATTTTTCCTAGGTTTGCTTTAAAGCACTTAATATCCAGTTATCTCCTGTTTCATGTCTTAGCTCAGACATTCATATAGTCTCCTGTTTTTCCTATTTAATGAGTCAATATATCCACGTGTTCAAGGCCAACTTCTTGAGTTTATTTTCTCTTGTTAGCATTCTTCTGTTTCTGTATCTGTTATCTCTGAGTTTAATTATCTCTTCTTGTCTGTTTATCTTGGATTGATTGTGTTTTCCCCTCAAATTCCTTTTGGAGCTAGATTGTACACTCTTCTGAAGTATCTGTCAGAGCTGTGAAGAATGCTCAGTCCTGATGCTCTTCTGTGTGTTCAAGTTCTAAAAATTGAAATACTGCAGACACTAATCAATCAACCAGGACACTTGACCAGTCAAAACTAGATGGCTAGAGGGTATGGCACTGGAAAGTATTTGAGCTTTGCTTTTTCCTGTTTTAATCTTGGACACTGAAAGTACATTTATTTACCTCCAATGGCCAAGAAATCACCTAAGACTTCACTTAAGTCTAACAAATCCATGCATTTTATTTTACAGTCTTAGTTCTTTTGCCATTGTAATGAACTCCTCATACAATTTTTTTTCAACAGCTTTTGTTTTATTTTTTTTCTTATGAAAGATTCCCAATATCTATTCTGGTTTGGCTTTTATATTCATTCTCCATATTTTTATGGTTAATTTTACATTCCATTTCTCTCTCTTTTTTTTTTTTTTTTGGTCTATCATGGGGCTTGAACTCTGGGCCTGGGCACTGTCCCTTAGCTCTTCAGCTCAAGGCAAGTGCCTTACCACCCAAGCCACAGCACCGCTTCTGTTTTTCTGGTGGTTAATTGGAGAGCACAGTCTCACGGACTTTCCTGACAGGGCTGGCTTTGAACTGCGATCCTCAGATCTCAGCCTCCTCAGTAGCTAGGACTACAGGCGTGAGCCACCTGTGCCCCACTACATTTCCATTTTTATTTCCTGGGTTTCATTTGCATTTAATGAACTGTCTGAGTTCAACCAATTAACATGAATTTTACCTGTCCACCTCTTATGTCTGCCCTTAGTGTTTACAACTTTACTTGTAATATTTAAATAAATCCTTCAGTTTGGAGATAGTATAATTTAGTCTGACTTTTAATTACTCTGGTGCTCACAGTCTGGCAAAGCTTTCTACATCATCTATTTCATTGCATTGCTCCTGTCATTTTCCCTTTTTAAACATGTCCCCTGATGGATTCAGGGCTTGTTCTCTTTCATTTAATATTTTTAATAAAATGGTGCTTGCCAGGCCAAATATGGCAGCTATTTCATATGGAGAATGGGTGATACAGATCTAATGTAGCAGGGATTTCCCTACTCATATTACAGTGTTTTTGTGGCTCTGTATCGTTTCTTTCCTTCCTTCCTCCTTCCCTCCCTCCCTCCCTCCCTCTTTCCCTCCCTCCCTCCTTTCTTTCCTTCCTTCCTTCCTTCCTTCCTTCCTCCCTCCCTCCCTTCTTCCCTTCCTTCCTTCTTTCTCTCTCTCTCTGTGTCTATGTCTCTCTTTCATTATTTCGGTTGTGGGGCTTGAAGTCAGGGCCTGGGCACTGTCCCTGAGCTCTTCAGCTCAAGGCTAGCATTCTAAAACTTTGAGGCACAACGCAACTTCTGGTGGTTAATTGGAGATAAAACTCTCATGGCCTTTCCTGCCTGGGCCT
>NW_012267286.1:1523127-1529062 GCF_000151885.1 Dipodomys ordii
TTAGTGGACCAACGCAATCCCTGCATCCTAGGAAGAACAGCAGACAGGACCTTCCAACATCCACGTGTGAAAAACATCTTTATCTTCAGTTCCCTTCACTACACTTTGTAAGAAATGGAAAGGCCTTCTTCATTCTGTTGAAGATTAATCTCTTCACTCAGCTCCCCATCCTAGCTCCAAGTGAAGTGACTTCATCAGGCATGCATTTTTAACAAACTAAATTAACAAAACTAAACAAACACTCCATTTTCATTTTGTTCTTCCTCTTTTTTACTATTATTTTGAACTATTAGTACAGAAAAGTAATCATTTAGATCCCCACCATCAAGAGAAAGCAATTAAAGCCACAGTTTCTTTGAAAAACAGTTTAGTACAAAATGCCAAACACATAAGAAAAATTTGTTGGTAGTAGAGCTTAAGCAATTAGTCTAACAAGAAAAGGGGATGATTATATAAGAACTAAATACACTAACCCTGGAGAAAGATTTTATATCTACCTATCATCTATCATCTATTTATCTGTCTGTGTCTACTTGTAGATATCAACATGGGTATATTTATTTACCTATCATCTATCAATCCTCTATCATTCATCATCCATCATCTATTATCTACTATTCATATCTGTCATCTATCTATTCATATCTTCCTATCTATGTATCTATCATCTATCTTCATCATCTGTCAATGAACCAAAGCAAAGAGAGAAAAACTTAGTACTCTTATGTCAGAAATAAATAACAAGAAGATGTAGAAAAGCACACATGTACGTACATACATACATATATATATATATATATATATATAAATACTATAGGGGTATAAAATGTTAACAATGAAACTATTATGTTTTAATTTTCTTTATATATTTAAATTAACAAAAGTATTTCTTTATGATTATCACATGTAAAAATTGTCTATAAACAATGTGAATGGAGAAAACTAGTTGTATATTTCAAATTTAAGATTTTTTTTTCTCGGAAAGCATAGATAAATAAAAGTAGGAAGTTTATAAATGTTACCAGTACTTTGGAGAATTTCTCATTAAAACAATTATATCTAGTTCAATACTGAAGTGGAAAGAAAGCATAAAAATCAAATGGACTAACATGATTCATGTAACTTTTCTTCAATGTAACTGTGAATAGATTAGCTCCAATGTACTTGGCATCATTGCTTGGTGAAACCCTTTTTAAGAAAATAAATGCCCCGATTTGGAAGAGATTAAAATCTGTGATAAAGTTCACTTTCAGAAAGTAGTGTGAATAGTTCTGGTGTTGGAAGGCTCTGAGTTAGAATGCAAGGGGGAAGAGGGCAGGGTCTCTGCTTTCCCATCTTCTTTATAGCCAAAGCATCTTTCTTATTGTGCATGGCATGATTCAAAAACAATGTTGTACTTCCAAGATTTCCAACAAGAGCAAGGAGAGGCTACTTTGTGGTACTGGTGACTATGGCAAAACGCAGGTGCCATTGAAAGACTCTGGACAGAACGGGTGGGCCCTCACTGCTGCACAGGGGGAAGTCTGCAGAAGAGGAGGCAGGCAGGCAGAACTCCCCTGGCAAAAGATCCACCCAGAAGTGCGTGAGAAAGCCTGCACATCGACTTTCCAGAATCGCGACTTGACTTTGCGATGCTTTTGCCTGATTATAAAATGGACCATGGGGATAACGTGGGCTGTGTTTTAGTAACAGACATTTCCAGTGTGCGGGGTGTAGGTGATGCTTAGAGACCTAGGATTCATGCTCAAAAAGCGAATTCAGAGGACTTAAAGAATTCCTTTGTGAGAAAGGCCGTCAGTTGGAAAGCACTTTTCCTCTCTCGAACAAAAACTGGTGATCCATTTGTCTCAGGAGATTGACAGTGACAAAAACGGAAGGTTTCCCCAGTCTTCACTGTTGGCTAAGCTCAGCTTTGTGGTGGTGGCTGTGAGGGAAGTTCTTTTCTGTCTCACAGAGCTACTGGCAAGGCTGCCAGCTGTCTCATTGTTCCATCACACTGCACATACGTTAACTGTCTTTCCGTGATAATGGGTGGACGGCATGAGCTAGCATTCTGTATGTGAAAATTCAGGGTTTGGATTAAAGCAAACTTCCGCTGTTATATGAAGAACGATTTGAAAATACGTGGATATTGTCTTTCTAAGGTTCTATGGGCACTTTCCCCATCCAGGTATAATGGAGATGTTGGATATTGAAATTGTAATAAACTCCAAATTCAATGAGACTGCCCCTTCGTGCTATATTGTGCAGATAACAAGCCACACCATTCACAAATCCAACTGTGCTCAGCAATTCACATGTTAATAAGGTAGGTGTTTTTTCTTCCCCCTTGTCCATTGTTCTGAGCTTAAAGTTTGACTATAGTGAGAATTCAGAAAAGGAATAGATTTCTATAGATTTCAAAACAGTTGGAAAACAACTGGGTATTTTCTACTGGGGGCAGATGTTCAACAAGCCCTCAGTGGCTTTTCAGGCATGCTGACAGCTCAATGCTTCCTTGTCATAAAAAAATTAAAGCTCCAACGTTGAAGTCAGTGACTCCTGTAAACATTCTCAAATTTTGTCTGGTTTATGGAAATAGCTTGTTATATTTAATGACAATACATATTTAAATGGCCTCCTCCTACAGATTTAGGCTTCAATAATATTCTACATTTTCCCCAAATCTTATCTTCTGAAGAATTTATTTTATTGTCATTTCTTACTATGTCCCCACTAGTTCGAGCTTATGATGATTATTTTCTACTCTCTCTCTCCCTCTTTCTCTCTATTTTGTCTCCAAGTATATTAAGAAATTTTACCGGGCACCTGGATAAAATAGCACCAGTATAATTTCTGTTTTCAGTTCATTGACACACAGACACAAATGACTTTTAGATGATGTATTTATTGGGTCATGAAGACTTGTGTGTATGCCTCTCCTCATGGCTACCTACTCCACTTTTAACGAATCCCTCATATTTCTAGTTGAGGACAATAGTCTGGGGAATGGAGTTGATAGTAAAACTGGAATAGTATTTCAAACATTAAATTTAACACAAATCCGGTGAGTTAACACTAAGAAATAATCTTTTCACTGCCAGCTTCCTGCTAATTGATACAAGAATAGTAATTAAATGCAATAGAAAATAAAACACATACTATAGCACAAGAAAGCTGTAAGTCATCTAGAAACATATTTAAGAAAAGTTATGTAGAATTTCTTTAGGGAAGATTATAAAATACTGCTTACAGAAATGGTGATATTAATGGAGGGATGTCTACTCATTGTCATCACTAACACAGTAAATGTGGATAGATAGGAAAGCCACAGATAGAACTTTATTGTATGCCTGTGTACAGAAATCATGGGAAAGAAGATGAAATATCTGAGTCAGAGAAGATTAAGAAGGTTAAGAAGGCAACAATCAAATAAGTTTACATGGGCTATTATGAAAGAAAATAGGCATCATTTCAAAGACAAGGAAGAGATTATTCTTACCAAATGTGACCAATAAGTGTTGCAAGATAAATCATGTACATTCACCATTGGATTCACTGTATAGTTTTATGTTGTTGAATGCCATATTGAATTGGTTGATAGGTTTGATGAGAAACTGAAAAACAAAAACAAAAACATGGAATGTTGTTTCTGTTTTCTAAACCAAGGAAAGAAACATAGTGACAGCCTGAGGGGATGAAAGTCTCATGAGAATGATTTAAAAAAAATATATAAATATAAGACAGGCACTGGTGGCTCACACCTGTAATCCTAGCTACTCAGGAGGCTGAGTTCTGAGGATCGCAGTTCAAAGGCAACCTCGGCAGCAAAGTCCCTGAGACTCTGCTCTCCAATTAACCACCAGATAACCAGAAGTGGTGCTGTGACTCAAATGGTAGATCATTTGCTTTAAGCTGAAGAGCTCAGCCTAGGCCCAGAGTTCAAGCTCCATGACAGACCAAACAAAATGCACTTAGTGAAGTGGCAATAATGCAGAAGAGAAAATAGAGGTTGATGCTTCTGTTGGTTGGTTTCCCAGTAGTGGAGTATGTAGCTGAATATTAGAGAAAATTGGTCTCAGGTATGTCTGTGGATGACATCCCAGAGGAAGCCTAATATTGTGTAATTGCATCAATAGGTGATCTGTCAACATCACTCTGATTTACTGAGCAAACCAGAAAAGGAGTATACCATTTAGGAGTGAGAAGATTGGAAGAGAAGAAAAGGCACAGGACATTCATTCATCCAGAAAACTAGAAAAGTGGGAACTTTTAGTAGGATCATCAAGAAATGCAAATAGCCTTCAAGCACATTCTTGGAAAAAAATAACAGAAAAGTGAAATGTTCTCAATGTATGCAAGGGAAACACATTTAAAATGAACATTATGCTTAAAAGGCATGTTACAAAGAAAACAGATGAATGAGTGAAAAATTGAACCTGGAGATTTAGGACTCTGGCTTATTACTTGCTCCACCAAGCAAAATAGAGAAATGTAAAACATGCTAAAGGGCAGAGAAAGGCTTATTATGTGGCATTGGCAGCCAGGGGATAAAGGCAAAATAAACAGTTCAATCGATTTTTGTGTGTGTGTCAGTCTTGGGATTTGAACTCAGCCTTGGTGCTTGAGCTCTTTTGATCTATTGCTCAAGGCTAGCACTCTACCACTTTGAGCCATAGCAACACTTCTGGTTTTCTGGTCATTCATTGGAGATAAGAGTCTCATGGGGACTTATCTTCCCAGGCTGACTTTGAACTAAGATCCTCAGATCTCAGCCTCCTGAGTAGCTAGGATTATATAGGCTTGAGCCACCAATGCCTAGCTTCCCATCTTTGATGGGCAAACACGAGCTTCTGACTTAAATGGAAAAAGAATTAGGGCAGGCATGAGAAGGAAGCATAGTTAGCAGATTCCTGGCAGAAACACAGAGTGGTTCCAGAATGCTGCTGTCCTTGTCATTCCTTGCAGGGAGAAGTCTGGCCAGATGCCTGGTGAGAGATTTGTCCTAACACTCTTATTGCCTTCTTTTGAGTCCATTTTTCTGTCCCTCCTTGTAGAGTAATTTTTTCTGTTCTGCCTAGTAGAGTAATCCACAAGTCCTATCCTGTGTGGCGAATGGCTCCAAGTGAGAAGTCAGTGATTTCCAGCTCAAACTCTTATAGTGCCTATTGCAAAATTGTCTGAGACTATCTATACCCACCCCATAGAATATTATGAATATGCTTACTTTTGTTTGTCCATATTTCTGTACTTTCCAATGTTTTCTTTCTTTCTTTTTTGTAGGTCTTGGGGCTTGAACTCTGGGCCCTAGCGCTGTCTCTCAGCTCTTCCGCTCAAGGTTAGTGCTCTACCACTTGAGCTACAGCACCACTTCCAGTTTTCTGGTGGTTTGTTGGAAATGAGAGTTTCACGGACGTTCCTGCCCATGCTGGCTTTGAACTGTGATTCTCAGATCTCAGCCTCCTGAGTAGCTAGAATTACAGGTGTGAGCCACTGGTGACCGGCTTCTTTCCAGTGTTTTCTAATGAATAAAATACCAGATTACTGACAGAGACATATTTCCATAGCTGTTGGTTAGAATCATGGTAAGGATTACTAAAATTAACACCTAGATGTAATTGTGATTGGCATTTTTCCTTTTTGGAGTAGCTATAAATGTAACAGTTCAACCCCAAATACTAAACTCGAATCTTCCACAATGGAATCTCATCTCAACATACTAAGCAAGGATTCCATTTTCTGGTCTAAGAATTCCAGATTATGTTCAGAAATTTTTATACTTATGGAATTTGTATAGCTTTAATAAATTCAAGCCAGATTCTTAATCCTTCATCAAGTATCTATTTGCTATCTTTTTTGGGGGGAGGGTCCGGTCATGGGGCCTGAACTCTGGGCCTGGAAGCTGTCCCTCAGCTCTTTTAGCTCAAGGCTAGCACTCTACCACTTGAGCCACAGC
>NW_012267286.1:1531835-1536296 GCF_000151885.1 Dipodomys ordii
AACATGTATATGTAATACATATGCAAACACACACAAATATTCCTGCCCAGGTTGGCTTTGAATATATATATGGATATGAATACATATTGCATCTTGATCAATGTCACCCCTTTCAATATTGTCACCCATCCCTCCCAACCCACCTTTTCCCTTCGTCATCTTATGTATTAAATTTGTTATGTATTAAATTTTTTTGCAATTTAGCAAAGCAGTTTATATGTGCAATACACCTTGATCTGAGTCACCTCTTTACCATTTTGAGCCCCCTCCGACTTACCCCTCTTATATTTCTCAATTCTGTGGTATATGCAATGAATTCTTTCCTGCATTTTCACCCTTCCTCAGCAGAAGTGAAAATGGCCAATAGACCCATGAAGAAATGCATATCTCTGGCCATATTGGAAATGCAAATCAAAGCAATATTGAGATTCCACCTTTCCCCAGTTAGAATATCCAATGTCAAGAAAATGAACAATAGCAAATGCTGGCATGGCTGTGGCCAAAAGGAACTCTATTTCACTGTTGGTGCGGATGTAAACTTGTTCAACCTCTCTGGAATGCACTATGGAGGTTCCTTCTTACCCTGAGTCCTCTTATAGATTCAGCAATTCTGCTCCTGGGCATATATCCAATGAACCACACACAAGGTCTCATTAAATCTACCAGCACAACCACGTTTACTGCAGCATTGTTTACCACAACCAAGATATGAAATCAGCCCAGTTGCCCTTCAATGGACAAACAGATCAAGAAAGTGTGGTATAAAATGGAATTGATATTGTACCATTTGTAAGAATGATATTGTACCATTTGTAAGGAAATGGAAAGACTAGAAAAAAGATTATATTAAGTGAAGTAAGTCAGACCCAGAGAAACGTAGGTTGTATGGTTTCCCTCATTTGTAGTCATGAGAATGTGCCTATAAATCTACCACACTTGGTGGTAAGTAAAGGGTTACAAGTGAATTAACTGAAAGTGACAGACTCTTTGGAGAGGGCAAATAGTATAACTTTTTAAAAAGTATAAGCCAAAGCCCAACAAAATAAGTACCAGGAAATGGATACTTGCATGTGGGGAGAATGGAAACAAAAAGTTTCAATTGAAATTATTCAGTAGTCGTTACTATCCACGGTGGGTAGCCTCTGACTTACTCCTTTTGTTTTTGACTTAAACCACCCTTATTTTTCCAATTTTAAAGACATGACAGTGAAGCAAACCAGCAAATAGGTTTCTAACAGTTATTTTAATTTAGGAAGAGCAGAAGCTCCAAAGCCAAAATAAAAAGACAATCTGTAGCAAACATAAAGTCCTTAGGAAGGATAATCCTCTCCTGAAACTGTAAAGAAAATCATGTGATACATGAAGTAAAATGGATTTCAATCAACCACATTTTCAGACATAGAACAGGCACAAAAACAAAGACTGTAAAAGGCAGAGACATTTGAGATAATCTTACTGCACTCTTTTATTTATTTACTTATTTATTTTTGTTCCAGTATTGGCTCTTGAACTCAGGCCTAGGGGCTGTTCCTTAGCATTTTTGATCAAGGCTGGTCGGTGCTCTACCATTTGAGCTATGTTCCACTTCGGTTTTTTGGTTGGAGATAAGAGTCTCAAGAACTTTCCTACTCTGCCTGTGTTTGAAAAGAGACCTCAGATCTCAGCATCTTCAATAGCTAGGATTACAGCATTGAGTCACTAGCTATACTTATTTTTGACTAGTTGAAATAAGAAGTTTCAGTACAACATGTTAGTTTATGAGAACAATGCTCCTTGACCAATGGCCTTTGTTTTTAAGAAATGATCATGAAATGACTTATAACTTTCTAGAAAAGTAGAACTACTGAGGCAAGCCTGAGCCAGTGCAAATTCTTTGTTAGAAAATACTTGTCAAGGGGGACAGGGAAGGTGGTTCAATGGTAGAGCATTTCCCTTGCATGCATGAGGCCCTGGGTTCGATTCCTCAGCACCACATAAGCAAAAAAAAAAAAAGCCGGAAGTGGTGCTGTGGCTCAAGTGGTACAGCTCTAGTCTTGAGCTGAAGAGCTGAGGGACAGCTCCCAGGCCCAGAGTTCAGGCCCCACGACTGGACCCCCCAAAAAAATATTTGTCAAGGTAAAAAAGCTGTATGCAGTAGGTTCATAGCCTACTCACATATTTTTTGACATTCTGGTAATAAAAGAACATTGACATTTTTATTCTTCTAAATTGTTATATTAGTATACTGTGAAAACAAAAGTGAATTAAGATTGAATAATGATAATTCTAACAAATGCAAATATACTCAAGTAGCTGGAAATTAGTCACTTAAAAATTTCTTTCAATATTAACTAATGTCCTGGGCTATGAATTTCTTTTGTAGCTCCTCAATGATTTCAGCTTATCTAGGAACCACAGTGTATCAGAATTTCCATAAAAATGTAACATTTGGCTTCCTGGTGGTGTGAAGCTCAAGAAGCTATGTGAGACCTGCTGGTCTTCCTACCCTGAGTCCTTGCATGGAGAACTGGAAGTGAGCCTTGAAGGGAAAGTGCAAATTCTCTGAGTACATCGAATGACACTCTATTCCCTCTCAAATATCCAAGTACGATTTCCCCATGTCACAGTATAGAAAAGGAGATGTTAAAGAAATAGCTGAGATTAAAAGAAGCCATAGGGTTGAGGCTTGCTGTAATACAACTGGAAACCTTGACTTTTCTCCATGCGAGGAGAGAAAGATATTTTGTAAGCCAGGTAGAAAATTCTCATCAGAGCTTGACCAGGGTGATGCCCTGATCTCAGATTTCCAGCTTCCAACCCTTAGAGAAGTTGTTCTATTACTTAAGCCACTCTGTCTCTGGCGTTTCATCATGGTAGAGTTAGAGGATGAAGACAGTGAAGTATACACTTTGTTTTATGCTGTGCTTAAAACATATCTCCCTGAGCCTGTTGTTTGCCAATGATTATAGTCACACTCATAAGCACAAGGCACAGCTTTCCTATCCAGTATTATTTTTAAAATGGGGTGATTATTTTCACATTCCCCTTCAATAAGGACAAAAAGAAATCACTTACCAACAGACATGGATAATACTGTTATTTATAACTTGTATGCAGGCAAATGTACATTGATATAGCGTGGGATTTACTTGGATAGTGAGAGAAATAGTACTTTAGTAGCAAAAACATACTTATGTGTCTCAGAATTAGTAACCATAACTTAACTAGTGGGCCCTGTTATAAGCATGTTGCTATGGCATGTCTATTGTATGCGTTTGTTACCTTTATAGGCTTAGAAGAATTTTACATTGCACTTGGAAATGGCCAAAGATCTTTTTCCTTGCTGTGGATACTTTCTAGACTAAGAAAGTATGGTTGCTTCATCTCCAATTGAGTGTTACCTTCCTCCCTCCTCCCCTCCCTCCTCTGTGTGTGTGTGTGTATGTGTGTGTGTGTATATGTGTGTGTGGTGTTTGCATATATATGTATATATACCTTTATATATTTCTTTGTATAGATCTATCAATCTCTATCTATGTATCTATGTTTCTATCTGTCTATGTGTTTGCTGGGGCTTGAACTCAGGGCTGGGGTGCTATTTCTTTATTGTTCAAGGCAAGAGGTCTACAACTTGAGGTACAGCTTTACTTCTAGTTTTTTAGATAGTTTATTGGTTATAAGGCCCTCATGGACTTTCTGCTTGGGCTGGCTTTGAATCTCAGTCCTCATATCTTGGCCTCCTGAATAGCTTGGATTACAGGCATGAGCCTGTAAAGATATTAACCCAATGGACTGACATATTTGTAATAAAAGTACTACAAATTTCATGGTTTTTGTAAGTGTTCATGAAAATTTCTTACTAGAATATTGAGTTCTCAAAAAATTTATACCACAAGGCACTTCAAAGAATGATAGGATTTCACTTGAGTATTAATATGAATACATGGCTAAGTATTTTTCTTTTTTTATTGTGAAAATTTTGCACAAAGGGGTTATAATTACATTATTACAATTACATTGTTACATTTACAATTACAAGACAATGAGTACATTTCTTATCAAGCATAGTAGCCTCCTCCTTTGTTTCTCCTTCCTATCCCTTCCCATCCTCCCCCCCCCCGCATTCCCCACCCAATCCTCCACCAAAGTTGTTCGTTTTTGACATAACGACTTGTACATCTTGTTTCAATGGGTCCACCTGTATCCCTATTTAAGCGATTTGTTTTTTCCCTTCCCATCCACAAATTATAACGACATCAAATAAAGTGAAAGCACGGGTTATACCATGGGGGAGGGACATACAAAGCAACAAAGAAATAATCTTATAAATGTGTTAGAAACAATCACATGAAAGAAAAAAAAAACATTTGAATACATATCTTGGGGTTCATTTCCCTAACACCACCTTATCTGACCTTTTCTGCTTGACTCAGACATATACTCGTTATTGCAAATAAGGGAAACCATGGGACCTATGTTTCT
>NW_012267286.1:1538564-1539571 GCF_000151885.1 Dipodomys ordii
AAAGAAACACAGGTCCCTTGTTTTCCCTTATCTGCAATAACTAGTATATGTCTAGGACAAGCAGAAGAGGTTAAAAGCTATGTACATATGACCATATAACCTGATGCTAAGTGAAATGAACCCCAAGATAGGGACACAGAAGTTTAATCTTTGTTGCTGTTCTTTTAAATGTACTTATAATGTTCTATGTTATTTTTTTTGTTTCTTTGTTCTTCTCCCATGGTACAATCCCTGTTGTCACTGTATTTGATTGCAGTGTCTTGCATCTTGTATACATTTTTCTAATTTGGGGAGGGGAAGGGAAATAATAAAATGCTGAAATAAGGATACAGGATGACCCATTGTAACAATGAGATGCACAATATAGTATGTTGAAAATGAACTTTACAACTTTGTGGGGGGTGGGGAGAGAGGAGTTTAGGATGTGGGGAGGAAAGGGATGGTAGTAGAAAAATAAAGTAGGTGTGAACAATGCTCGATAGGAAATGGACTCATTACCTTGCTCATATAATTGTAATCCCTCTGTACAGTATCTTTACAATAAAAACACATTTGAAGAAAAAAAGACATATTTCTCAAAATCCCAATTTTACATTAACTTTGTGATGATTAGACATATAACATTACAAATTTTAGTAAGTATAAAAATATAACTAATAATTATAAAATTTGTAATTTTTTTAAAATTGAGAGTAATATCCGACTAGTTGGCAGTCAATTCAATTTAACAGCTATAGCCAGATTTCTTAAAAATAAAATACAGAATTTAGGCTCATTAATTGCATCACAAATCTCCATGGTAGTTGTCAAAGCCAAACTGTTGGAAGTCTGCATCAGGAGAAATATAACATCTTATGTGTTGCCTATGTTGCTTCGAACCTAAATTTATGTAAGAAATATATAAATTTGGCTTAGGGGAGTGGCTCAGTTGGTAGAGTACTAGCTAATGAGTAAAAGCATCAGGTACAAGTTCCCGTCCTGGTCTTAGACCCAAAAGGAAAAAAAAA
>NW_012267286.1:1546421-1556712 GCF_000151885.1 Dipodomys ordii
ATACCATATTTTCTTGGTCCATTCATCTACTGAGGGGCATCTGGGTTGGTTCCATATCTTAGCTATGGTAAATAATGCTGCAATAAACATAGTCGTACTGGTAGCTTTAGTGTGGTCTTGTTTGTGAACATTTGGGTAAATGCCCCAAAGTGGTATTGCTGGGTCATAGGGGAGCTCTATGTGGAGTCTTTTGAGGAACTTCCAATAAAAAAATAGAATGGAAGAAAGACAGCCTCTTCAGTAAATGGTGCTGGCAAAATTGGTTAATTATTTGTGGAAAACTAAAGCTAGATCCTTATATATCTCCCTGCACCAGAATCAACTCCAAATGGATCAAAGACCTTGGAGTCAAAGCAGACACTCTGAAAACATTACAGGATGGAATAGGAGAAACCCTAGGTCTCCTTGGCACAGGCCGAAATTTTCTTAATAGAGACCCGGAAACACAACAAATCAAAGAAAGGTTGGACAAATGGGATTGCATGAAGTTGCAGAGCTTCTACATGGCACAGGACATAGCTATAGCAAGATCAATATAAAAGCCCACGGATTGGGAGAAGATCTTCACTAGCCATACAACGGACAGGGGTCTCATATCTAAAATATACTTGGAACTCAAAAAATTAAATCTCCCAACAACAAATCCTCAAAGAAACAACTGCCCAATAAGTAAGTTGGCTAAAGACTTAAAGAGAAAAATTCTCTGAAGAGGACAGATGCTGGAGGGGATGTGGACAGAAGGGAACCTTACTGCATTGTTGGTGGGAGTGTAAACTTGTTCAACCACTTTGGAAAGTATTTTTCTTTTTATTGGAGATCTTACAAATGTCACTTAAGTATTGACTAAAAATGATTGCTTACTCACCAACACAGTTTTTAATGGTATTTTTGGTAATCAGGAGAAAATGGAGAAAGAAAGAGGAATGGTGTGTATAGTAGAGTGTGATTCTGTTTACTTTCCAGTGCTTGAAAAATAGGTGCTTGGTGTTGTGTTTATAACAAACCTTTTTTATTTGTAGTAATTGTCCCTTTATAAAATAGGACACCTGGGATAACACCACAGTGGTGGTACTGCAAACATAAATACACAGATTTGAGTCTGAGAAAAAGAAAAAATACCAGGAGGAAATGACAAATATTAGCAGCAGAAAGCAACCATTCATCTTAATGAATAAAGGAAGAAAATTAAATGAATATTCTTTTTTTTAATTCCAACACAATCTGAGAGACCTGCACTGCCTTCCCAATAAACTCTTACTCTTTATCTCTTTGGGAAACAAAAATTTTTAAAAGTGAGGGTAAGCAATTTATTTACAAATCTCTAGGGTAGTTATTCTAATAGCTTTCATGAGTTGTACTGATCAACTGTTATAGTTAGATTCTGTGTAGTTCCAGAGGAAGATATATACTCTTTAAAATGAATCATCACCCTTTAATTTTAATCATGAAATGTTCAAAACTAAGTGTTGCCACCATTTTCAAATACTGCCTCTTTTTGGATCTAGTTTATATTTTCATGTCAGTTTTGCATTCCAAAGAGAGAATAACAATGTATAAAAGTCAAATAGTAGTGTGTGTGTGTGTGTGTGTGTGTGTGTGTGTGTGTGTGTGTGTGTATGTGTCCCCTGGATTTTCAACTCAGGGCCTGTTTATGAGCTTCCTTTGCTCAAGGCTAGCACTCTACCACTTTATATTTTCTAAGTGGTTTATTAGAGATAAGAGTCTCATGGACTTTCCTGCCTGGGCTGGCTTCAAACCTTGATCTTCAGATCTGAGCCTCCTGAGTAGCTAGGATTATACATATGAGCTGCTGGCTCCCAGCTATAATTTTTATTAAAGTAGATTCTATACCACTACTAACAACAAGTAAGTATTAGGGGGTATAACAAATAAAGCAGAAATTAACCTATGTGAATTATGTTGGTTTGATGAATGGTAGTCATCTCTAGTTGTGTGCTTTAGTAACGAATGAATATAATATGGCTTTGATTTGGAGATTAACATGAATTATACAGCCTTTTATGATACTGAGAGACAAGTATTTATCGAAACAGTACTGGTTCACAGATCTAAAACTGCTAGGAGAGTTAAGGGGTCATGAGCTAGCAAAGCATAAAAGTGTGCCTTCTTCTGTGAGCCAATCAAAATCATTCCCTTTAGAGATCTTGTTCTAGATTAAATGATTCAGAAAGAAATAGATATCAGTTACAGCTCTCAATAGTGGACCTTAGAAATGACTCCATGCTATGGTTTAGAAGGCACTGGAAAGAAGAGAAATAGGTAGTCACACTATTTTATAAAGGTAATACTTTCACCTGGCACAGATGGCTCAGTCCTGTAATCCTATCTTACACAGGAGGCTGAGATCTGAGGATCATGGTTCAAAACCAGCCCTAATAGGAAAGTCCACTTGATTATACCCAATAACTCCCCAAAAGCTACAAGTGGAGCTGTGATTCAAGTGGTAGAGTGTTAGCCTTGAGCAAAAATGCTCACATGGCAGTACCTAGGCCCTAAGTTCAAGCCCCAGGACAAAAAAAAATCAATCCAATCAATCAATCAAGCTTTCAGGATTACAGTTGAAGATGCTATTCAATGACAATGTGAAAAGTACTCCAGTCAGTAAAAGAATATTGATTTCTAAAACTACCTATGTAGGATATTAAAATGTACTAAGTAGTTTAGTAATAGTTGATCTTTTTTCTTTATGTATCAGAGTCCAACACTGGTCCTTTTAAAGATAATTCAATGAAATATGTGTAGAGCTGGCCTTATATTGTGATCTAGGAAATATTCTTTAAAAAAAGATGGACTCGGGGCTGGGAAGGTGGCTCAGTGGTAGAGCACTTGCCTTGCATGCATGAGGACCTGGGTTCAATTCCTCAGCACCACATAAGCAAAAAGAAAAAAGCCAGAAGTCGCTGTGGCTCAAGTGGTAGAGCGCTAGCCTTGAGCTGAAGAGCTGAGGGACAGCGCCTAGGCCCAGAGTTCAAGCCCCACGACTGGACCCCCCCTCAAAAAAATATGGACTCTAAGCCTGCAAGGGTTTCCAAAAAAAAGATACTGAGCCTGTGAAGGAAAGAAAGCTCCAATAAATTATTATGGGTCAAAATCTGTACATAAATCCCTATTTAGATAAACTCTTTAAGTTAATGATAAAACATATAAACAAATGTTATTACTTATTTAGAATTTACATAGACATAGATGCTATAGATACATACATACAAATTTACTGACTGTTGGAGAAAATAACAAGCAATTTAAATATATTTATTATTACTGGATGATAGGGAGAGAGGGGACAGTATAAAGAAGTCTGCTTCAAATTTATATCTCTTGTAGTTCTACATTGAATTGAAAATTTGAACATAAATTTAGCTTGTGTAGACCAAAATCATTAATGCTATTTGTTTGTAAAAGCTGTTTTCAGAAATTCAATAGGAATCATTAGGATATACAAAAATGCAGTCCAAAAGATATTATCATAACTAACCTTCTATGCTCCAATTATTAGGAGTTTTTAAATTTTGTTACTCTCTAAAATAAATCCCTATTAATGCTGCTCTTATGATCAGTGATCATGGCTAAAAATAAAGGTTTTAATTTTTTAACATTAAAATTACAGTTTAATGTTTAGTCTTGAGTCAGGCTTTCAGTGTCTGCACAAAGATAACCAACTCCAAAAAAACAAACCCAGCATAAGTAAATTACAGTTCAGTTCAACTGTGTTTTTAAATATTTCCAATGATGTATCATTAAGATGCAAATTTAAATGGTGGATTGATTTACTTTTGGTGATACTATTATGTAGCTGTTTTGATATAATTTAAATGCAATGAGACAGATTATCAGACAGGTTTGGCAAATTTTGGAAACCTATGTATGCTTCATCAGTTACTATGAAATAGACAATATTGTCACCATTTCACTTACCAGCAACGTCTATTTTGAGTGTTCATTTATGTGTTTATATAATCAAGTATTGTTGCATATAAATCATTGTATTTCAAGATTGCTTTGGCTATTCTAAATTCTTGCTTCTCCCTCTATCTTAATTAGCTTGGCAACATCTACAAAAGGCTTTTTATGACTTTAATTGGAGTCAAATCTACCTGTGATTCAGTCTGTTGCACAAAGATCATTAGGTAGTTTTCTGTATACAGTTCTTGCATGTTATTTTCTAATAGCATTCTTAGGTACTATACAAATAACGTGACAAAGACAATGCATTGACATGTTTATAGTTAAAAATTTTATCAACTGGGCATTGGAGGCTCACAGCTATTATTGTAGCTATTCAGGAGGCTGAGATCTGAGGATCTTGGTTTGAAGTCAGTGGGGCAGAAAAATTTATCTCCAATTAAGTGGCACTGCAGCTCCAAGTGATAGAGTACTAGCCTTGAGCAAAAGTGCTCAGGGACAGCTCCCAGGCCCTGAGTTCAAGCATCAGAAGCACCACCACCATCAAGAACAAAAATAAATAAAAATGATCATTTTTAATTTGCTGAAGGAATAAGAGAGTAGTTAAAATGTGTCGCACCCATGGGGTGTAGAAATGAGAATCTACAGAAACGATTCAATCAAAACACAATCTTCCCTGCTTACGTGGTTGAACAGATATACCAGTGACTTACATAATTTCGTGTCACAGGATATACATATAAGCCTGATGCAGGGAAAATAATTTTGGAACTCTAAGAGATTTTTGTTCTCTCCTACACCGATCAGCCCGTGATGTGAGACTGCAGTACAAATTATAAGAGCAAATGAAATTGCCAAGGAGAGGCAGGGGTTCAGAGGCTGGGGTGACACCATGAAGAGTTCCATAGCTCTAAGTGAATTAACTTGGCCTCAGATCAATAATGTAAGCCAAAGAATCAAAACAAGGAAGGGACAGAGGTACAACCCAATTCCTGGCTCAGAACAAATACAGTAATTAAAAGCTAGATCCAAAAGAAAGCAGAGAATATTTGTCACCAAGGAAGTATGGGTAAGCAGAGGTTATTAAACATAGTGGCAAGTTCAATGTGCACAGAAAAAACAGCAATCAAAATCTAAATTTATTGCTCTTTAGCCAGTCATATAGTAATAATAATATTACAATAGAGAAAAATGGAATCTGTTAAATTTGTTTTGTTTTTCCTGTGCATGCTATTTTTAAAGGAGAAGAGAAAGCTAGAATTTGTGCTTTGAATGAGTGAAGGTAATCACTTATCAGAAAAATATGTGTCTGTTACTAAAATGGCTCCATAATGTGAGTTTTGAATTCATTTTCAAGATTTTAGTCTGTGGTAAGTTCATTTTCAAGATTTTAGTCTGTGTATATTTGAACTCCTTGATGCAATGAATATCTTCAAGTAAAATTTACATATGGATATTTGGCTTCCGTATCTTAGTGGTGAGTAGTTTAACTTTTGTATTAACAAATAAATATGCCATTAGTTCATCAAGCCCGGTGTATTTATTCATGATGTCACTAAAGCATGAGTTAAATAAAATAAGATAAATGAAGATAAGAGCCACCCAAAGAGGCAGCATGTCCCCTTCACTTTTGGAAAACTTTTAAGTTTGTTTTGTAACAGAGAAATTTTTTTTTAAAAAAAGGATTTTCTTTTGGCCCCAGGACTTTTATGGCAAAACATTTCTGCTTGTGATGAGACGATTCTTTCTTCTTCTTTTTTTGACCACTAAATTATCACACGTAAAACATCTGGTCCTCATCCTGTTTATTTTTGTCCCGTTCTTAATAACATTAATGGCAAGGAGCAGAAAGACAATAATGGTTGTGAATGAAGGAAATGATTTTGGTTCACCTGCAGTTGTGAGCTATCACTGAACCTATTTGAGGAGCTGCCAGCAGAGACACAGATCCTGTTGGCTGCAGGAGTGACATGCACTGATGGATGTCCTCTAGAGAAGGAAATTTGTGGGAACGCTGGTATGTGAGGGGCATTAAACTCATTTTTCTTGCCAAAAATAAATGGTGCATAGTCTTCTTTGCCCTTGCCAGCATGCAGCAGACTTCTAGTTGCTGAGGTTTTTGTCCTTTATGCTTCTAGAGACATGAGAAATGTTTCAAAAACTTGTAAAGAAATTACTATCCGGAGCCTGACTCTGCAGGGAGAAAAGAGGACAAGTAATTATTGTAGAGATTCGTAATTAATTGTTCCTAAAACCCCTGAATGCAAGCCAGTTTTCAACCAGAAGTGTTGATGTTCACAATAGTCTCAGGACTCAGAAAGATGAATCAGGAATATAAGCCCTCCATGAATGAATGAATGAATGATGCCAGCCATTGGCCTGGCATCAGTGGATGGCTCAAGACTGTAATCATAACTAACTACTCAAGAGGATGAGATCTGGCAATCAAAGTTTGAAGCCAGACCAGACAAAATAGTTAATGAGATTCTTATCTCCAATTAACCATCAAAAATTCCTCAAGTGGTAAATTGCCAGCATTAATTTTAAAAAGCTAAGGGACAGAGCCCAGGCCCTGAGTTCAAGTTTAGATGTTACATTCTCTTAAAAAGTGAAAAAAGTCAGGCACCAGTGGTTCATTCCTGTAATCTTAGCTACTCAGAAGGCTGAGATCTGAAGACTAAGGCTCAAAGCCAGCCTTGGCAGGAAAATCTGTGACACACTTTTCTTTAATTAATCACTAGAAAGACAAAAGTGGGACTGTGGCTCAAGGGGTACAGTACTAATCTTGAGCAACAAAGCTCAAGGACAGTGCCTACGTTCTGAGTCTAAGCCCTAGGACTGGTGTGTGTGTGTGTGTGTGTGTGCGTGTGCACACACACATGCTCACACACACAGAGTGAATGACACAAGAAGGATTGTTAAACAAGGTAAGGATTTGAAGTCATAGGATGTGGTAATGCACTGTTACATTCCTAAATTGTTGATTCACTCCATTCTATGTGTGGGTGTGGGAATGTGTTTGTGTGTGTTCGTGTGCACAATACATGCAAGAAATTGAACCTAGTGCTCTATTCTGATAAACTAAATATATTCTAATGGGAAGTGATAGGGACATATCATTAACTGACCTTATATAATGGATAGAATTTAAAATGCTAGATCATTCCAATTACTATTGAGAATAGAAGCAAAGTGCTGGGCGCCAGTGGCTCATGCCTGTAATCCTAGTTACTCAGGAGGCTGAGATCTGAGGATCACAGTTCAAAGCCAGTCAGGGCAGGAAAGTCTGTGAGAATCTTATCTCCAATAAACCACTAGAAAACTGGAAGTGGCACTGTGGCTCAAGCAGTAGAGTGCGCACCTTGAGCTGCAGATCACAGGGACTGTGCCCAAGCCCAGAGTTCAAGCCCCATGACCGACAAAAAGAAAAAAAAAAGAATAGAAGCAAAGCAACTCTCCTTTCCTGCAGTCATTGTGGTAAATGAAGTCATACATACATACATATATGTATATGTTTGCATATATATGTTCATATATATGTTTATGTATATAATGTATATAATATATGTATAATCTCAGATCTTACATCTCCAATCTTACATATGTGTTCCAGTGCATAATCAATGTCACAAACATGTATACTTAACCATGTATATAGTAGCTTTTCTTTACATAGCCACTCTCCCCTTGGGTCTCATCATGCATTTGTATCCAATTGCCAGTCACCTGAGGACTACCCAGCAGACAGCTATCCTATCAAGATCTCTCCTTTAGAGAGCCAGCTGGGGCTTGGCCACATGGGTCTCAGCATTCCAAGTGAACATATAGGAGACAAAGAACTCTTCTTGGTGTCCAGTATCCAAAGTTGCCGATCACCCTCTTCATTCTATTTAGCACATCACAGAAACCAAGCCAGTAAGAATTGGAGAAGTCAACACTATCTCTTTTGTTGTTGTTGTTTATTGTTACTATAAAGGTGAGGTACAGAGGGGTTACAGTTTCATAAGTCAGGTAAAGAGTACATTTCTTTTTGGAGAATGACACCTCTTCTCTTGCTCTTTCTCAGTTTCTCCATCCATCCCCACCCCCACCCACAAGTTGTATAGTTCATTTCAACCTAATGCTCAGTGTATATCACTGCTGAATTTGTTCACCCTTTGTCCCTCCATTTCTGTGCCCCCTTACTCTCCCGAAGACAGATTAAATGAACAAACAAAACAGAAAGAAAAGAAAACAAAACCACCAACAAAGAGAAAAAATACTGTTTCCATTTCGGTGTATTCATTTTGACAAATATTACTTTGTATGATTGGATGCACACAGGTGTTGCATCTTAGTGTTTCTCCACCTGGTAATTATCACAATATTGTGCCAGATATACACTGCTATCTAGGATTACATTCTCAGAGCTATAGACAAATCCCTACTACAATTAAACTATTTCCATTTACTCTTTAATCTATTGTCCAATCTATAACAGTTATATAGTCCATCCTTGCCTGCCTTTTTGAATATACTGATATGGTAGAAATTAAACACTGAAAAGGGAATTTTATAGATTGTGAGTTATATCTCAATTTAAAAGTAGATGCTGCATTTTTAATTATTGATGTGTTGTGCTCTGAAAAAAACCATGTTGGAACTTCCTAAAAGTATATTTTTCTTCTTAGTAATTGAGTAAAGCTGGGTGTTGTATCAGTTTGGTAGTTTGACCAGCATTTGTGATTCCATATTCTTCTAAGGATTACATGTATATTTTGCTTATTACTGATATTAACATGGTCATGAAACTATTGAGTATGCGTTTTCTTTCTAATAACTCAAGTTTTCCAAAATCAAAAATAATTGTAGGGGCTGGGAAGGTGGCTCAGTGGTAGAGTGCTTGCCTTGCAGGCATGAGGCCCTGGGTTCAATTCCTCAGCACCACATAAGCAGAAAAAGCCAGAGGTGGCGCTGTGGCTCAAGTGGTAGAGCTCTAGCCTTGAGCTGAAGAGCTGAGGGACAGCATCCAGGCCCCATGGTTCAGGTCCCACTACTGACCAAAATAAATAAATAAATAAATAAAGTAATTGTAATGCAGTCATCTACATTATGGTTTCTTATTTAATTAATTATTTATTTGTTTGTTGGTTTATGTTTGAGACCAGACACTTTTGATCATTGGCTAGCCCTCTACCAAGTGAGCTACCCCTCCATCTCTACATTGTAGTTTCACTAAAAATGCTATGTGTTTCTTTAAGATTGATTAGATCAACTGTAGGATGTTTTAAATACATTTACACTTATTTAGTAACTTGGAGGGCATGATATATTGAAGGTATTCACAGGTGGTTTAGATTCATCCATGAACGGTATATCTCACAGTGTTTAAGAAAATAGAGCAATTTAACCATCTTGAGAGAACAGGCTTTATAACAGAAATTAGAGTTAATGTAAATGTAGGAGCTGTAGTACTGAAGACTTGGAGAAAATAAGGAGTTTGGAGGATGGGAAAAATTTACCCACAATGACAGACTCGATCATTTGGATAAGATGATTGGTCAGAACTTGGATCTCAGTAAATATCACTCTGGCTTTGTAGAACAGAGTTTTCAAATATATTAAATTGTACAATAATTTGAGTGACATCTTAATTTTTAAAATTCCTTTTAATTCTTTGTCAAATAATTATGGCATTAGAACTACTGAAATTCAACACTGTGGGATGAAAATATCTTTATAGATTCCAATTTGATTAGAAATTAGATGTTTTAATAGTTGTCATATTTATGCATAATTTTAAACTAAAATAGAAATAATTCAATTATTTTGGATATAAGATTCAAATTAGCATTGGTCTTATATACTTAATGAAAAAAGAGCATTTCACACACTTAATGAAAAAAGAGGATTTTTTTTTTTTGAGTCCGGTCGTGGGGCCTGAACTCTAGGCCTGTGTGCTGCTGTCCCTCAGCTCTTTAGCTCAAGGCTAGTGCTCTACTAATTGAGCCACAGTGCTACTTCTGGCTTTTTTCTTTTTGCTTATGTGGTGCTGAGGAATCGAACCCAGGACCTCAGGCATGCAAGGCAAGCGCTCTACCACTGAGCCACCTTCCCAGCCTCCCCCCCCACCAAAAAGAGGATTTTTTTCTTGTTTTTCACAATCAGAGAGGGAAAAATGATTTAATGTGTATTTTTGATAAGTCAGTGCATAAATCATTGTTTTTCTTCTTTGATTAATAAATAAAACAGTAGATTTTGATCTCACAAGATAACAGAGTATACCAAATAAATACATACATATTTATATATTGATTTAAAATCTTATTCAATAGGGATTGCAACAATGAGATGTACAAGATGCTATATGGAAAAATGAACTATACAA
>NW_012267286.1:1557532-1577830 GCF_000151885.1 Dipodomys ordii
CCCATGACTGGACCCCCCCAAAAAGAAAATTAATTTTAAAATGAGCCCTCAAACAAGTAAAAATACCCAATGAGGAACTGTTTAGAAAAGGGAATGCTTGCTAAGTTCAATTATGTAGGTACTTTCCTTAATTTAAGAACAGGTTCTATAACAGATTGTATATGCTATTGCTTGGCTAGCCTACAAAATAGAAGTACACTGTCTATTAATTAGAACATTTTGTTAAATATCATCAGAGTAGGACAGCATCCATTTGTAATGGTTTACAGAAAGAATGATAAAAGACAGTTGGGGAATCTAAACACATCTTGGCTTTATATCTCTAAGCACTTTTTCTTCTGAACAGTATATCCCCAACATCAAACTTTAATTCTGTTATCAATAACTCTGATCTCACTTCAGTACACACTAAAGAAAACATTTACCCCCTCACTAAGCAAAATTTGAATGGACAAGGTAATATTATTTAACCCATCCTCTCTACAACCCATTTTTGAAATGTAAATCTTAAAATTAAACATGCAAGAAACATACCAATGAAACATAATTTCTTTTTGCCAGAGCAAAGAAAATCAACTTGGGGGATTTGCTGCCAAAAGACTTTTCCATGAACTGATCAATACTTCTGTAATCTTTCAGTAGAATTGCTAAGCAGACAATATCTTTGCCACAATTATTATTGTTGCAGAGCAGAAATGTTCATATTTGCTTTGCTGTTGGTCCGGTTAAGTATATTTCCAGGTCTGAATGGTGAGAGAGACAGAGACACACAGAGAGACAGATAGAAACACAGAGACAGACACACAGACTGAGAGAAAGACAGAGACAGAGAAGCACACAGAAACAGACAGAGACACACAGAGAGGAACACAGAGAGCAGTACAGCAGAATAAAGGCAAGAAATACAAACTCTGGAGACAGCCAGGATTCAAGTGTCGCCTATTCACATTTACTAGAGGTGTGGACTTGGGCGCGTTAACCCTATGGAACCTTACTATTTTATTTTTCTTTTGAGGGAACAAAGGGAGAGGGGAACGGGAAGAAGAATTTGGGGTTGTGCTTTACTGATTTCTTTTCCCCTGTAGAGAGGCATAAGTTCCTGATAAAAGCCAGCACTGGGAGAGCTTGCTTGTGATGATGATGGTGGTGATGATGATAAAGGGACCATGGTAAGGGCCGGCCCTGGCGGTGATCATTTACAATCTGCTGAAGCGGCGCCGGCTGAGGATCCATCGGTTGCCCTGGGTTACGGGCGCCGACGTCCCGGCGGTGCGTCTGGCGGCCTGGCTCCGAGCATCCCCGCGCGCGTACCGGGCCTGGCGCGGGCCTGGGGGTGCGGCGCTTCCATTTCCTTCCCTGCCTCCTCCTTGCCCTGGTGCGCATGCTCGGCCCTGCTCAGTCCTTGCTGTTGATTGATTTCTTTCTTTTTTTTTTTTTTTCTTTTGCAGGCGGCCGCGGCGACCCAGGCCAGCTTAGGGGATGGGGCGCGGGGTCCCCGGAGCTGCAGTGGCGGCGGCGGCGGCGATGGCGCGGTGAGGACCGAACCCGGGGATTAGGGGAAGCGGCTGCGGTGCGCGCGCGCGCGCGTGCAAGCGCCTGGCAGAGAGGGGGGGGGAAAGAAAAAACAGTATCTCCCCCCTTCTCCTCCCTCCCTCCCCCGGGGAGGCGCCAAGATGGGACTCCGTAAGAAGAGCGCCAAGAACCCCCCGATGCTGAGCCAGGAATTCATCCTGCAGAACCACGCGGACCTCGTCTCGTGCGTGGGCATGTTCTTCGTGCTGGGGCTGATGTTCGAGGGCACGGCCGACGTGTCCATCGTGTTTCTGACGCTGCAGCACGGCGTGGTGGTCCCCGCAGACGAGGAGCCGGAGGGCACCAAGACCCTCTATCATTATGGGGTGAAGGATCTGGCCACGGTGTTCTTCTACATGCTGGTGACCATCATCCTGCATGCCACCATCCAGGAGTACGTGCTGGATAAGATCAGCCGGAGGATGCAGTTCACCAAGGCCAAGCAGAACAAGTGCAACGAATCCGGCCAGTTCAGCGCCTTCTACTTGGTGTCTTGCATCTGGGGGACCTTCATCCTCATCTCGGAAGACTGCCTGTCGGACCCGGCTCTCCTGTGGAGAGCTCAGGGCCACAACATGATGACGTTCCAGATGAAGTTCTTCTACATCTCGCAGCTGGCTTATTGGTTCCACGGGTTTCCAGAACTCTACTTCCAGAAAATCAAGAAGCAGGACATCCCCAGCCAGCTGATCTACATCGGGGTGCACCTGTTCCACATCGCCGGCGCTTACCTTCTGTACCTCAACCACCTGGGGCTCCTTCTCTTGGTGCTGCATTATCTGGTGGAGTTGCTCTCCCATCTGTGCGCCCTGGTGTATTTCAGCGATGAGAAGTATCAGAAAGGGGTGTCTCTGTGGACTTTTGTATTTATCCTGGGGAGACTGGTGACGTTGATCGTGTCTGTGGTCACCGTGGGCCTTCACCTGGCCGGATCCCCGGGTCGGAGCACCGACGCCATCAGCGGGAATGTCAATGTGTTGGCCGCTAAGATCGCGGTCCTGTCGTCCAGCTGTTCCATCCAGGCGTACATCACGTGGACCTTGATTACCGTGCGTCTGCAGAGGTGGGTGGAGGATGCGAACCTGCAGGCCTCCTGTGTGAAGAAGCGACGGTCCAGGTCTTCGAGAAAAGGCACCGAAAATGGAGTGGAAGCTACCCAGAGGGCTGACGCTCTCCCAAAGAGGAAAGAGAAATCTTCCTAGTGAATGACCGGTTCCTGGAGTCTGGGCTCCCAAGATCTTGTCTTCGCTTGTCGTGTTCTCTCTCTGTGATAGTCTGTGATTCAGACTAGTTTTGTGATCGGTGACTGTTGATCTTGTATGGTTTTCTGTATTTTCTATGACATTTGAGCGGAGGTGATCTTGAGTGAAGGGGTGAAAAAAAGACCTAAGTGTGAAATAGTGTGAAAATAGTTGGGGAGTTACCATCATATTTCTTTTGGTTTTTACCTAGAACTTGTCTATCCCTAGTAATTCATGACCACGACAATGAATTTCTGCCTATCGGTGAGATAATTAACTGCCTCTCCCTCACCCACCTTTGTGATATTTGAAAAAAAAAAAAAGTGGTTAGAGCAGATGCAGTGTTGACGATCTTTTCCGGGAGAAAATGGAAATTTCCTATAAAGCTTGAAGTCAGATGAATGAATATTCCCTATCAGAGATGTTGTTTTCAGAGTTTACAACTGAGAAAAAAATCCTGTGCTTTATTTTAAGCATCGTGATGTTTAGTGATATGTCCCAATTAAAAAAAATAAATAAAATGCTAGTAGATAACATCTATGGAAATTGGTTGACCCCAAGAATCTTCAATAAGTATGAAAATATTACTTATGAGGAAAGCTCTCCCAGCCCATTTTAAATTATAAGTGGGAATTCACATTAAATACTGTGAGAAAAACATCAGAGGTAATCTTTTTGTCCCTATGTTTATTAATTTTTTCTTAGAATATTCATAAATTTGGTAAAAAAGAGGTCTGAGAATATCGTTTAACCTGTAAGCCATTTTGAAAAATAATGTTTAATTTACATGTTTAAAAACAAAGTAAATTACAAATTGGAAAACATTTGATGCATTGAACTTACATTATTTGAAAATAAAGTGGACAGTCTCATGACAGACTTGAAAAAAATATTGTTACAATGATAGTTTGTTTACATTTTTCTGGGGTTAAGGGGGCAGACCTAGAACTTGAACTCAGGTCCTTGGCGCTGTCCCTGAGATTTATTTTTTTTGCTCAAGGCTGATGCGCTATGACTTGAGCCACAGCTCTACTTCTGGCTTTTTGCTGGTTAATTGTAGATAAGAGTCCCATGGACTTTCCTACCGGGCTGCCTTTGAACCAAGATGCTCAGATCTCAGTCTCCTCAGTAGTAGGATTACAGGTAGGAGCCATTGGTGACCAGTTGCTTCCTTCCATGTTCAATTGAGAACTATCTAAATAAGACATATATTGGTTAATATATATCATGTTATATATTTAATATAATATTACATAATTACATATAATATATAAATTTATATAAATAAGCATATAGTTAAATATAAACAAACATTTAAGTATATGTTTATTTAAGTATATGTTCATTTAAGTATATGTTTATTTATATAAATATATTTCATTTCTATATTATAAGTGTTTATATGCTTTTTTCAAGGATATAATTCTTGCAGATACGCTAGAGTTAGGCCATTTATTTTCCTCACTTATATTTTCTCCTGTTTTGTTTCATTGTGATCTTGATATTTCTCTCTTAGGTTTATTCTAATAATTAACTTTTCTAGTCAGTGCGGTTCCTGAAACTTAAACTCTGTATACGTATACCACATACCCCAGACAAAAAAGCTACTCTATGAAAAACTTCCTTAGCTATTTTGTCTGCTTTCAAAGGTAAATGACAAAATCAGATTTCTTTCTTCCTTCCTTTTCTTTTTCTTTTATTTTGTTAGTTTTAGGCCTTGAACTTAAGGCCTGGACCCTGTCCCTGAGCAATTTTGCTCAAGGTTAGCACTCTAACACTTTGAGCCAAATATCCACTTCCAGTTTTCTGATGGTTAATTGGAGAAAAGAGTGTCATGGATTTTTCTGCCTGGGCTAGCTTTGAATCACAGTCCTCAGATCTCAGCTTCCTGAGTAGCTAGGATTACAGGCATGAGCCACCAGTGGATGGTTTCAGATTTCTTCTTATTCATCATTGTAACTTTATTTTTCTGTAATGCTAAATCCCATGGTACCACATGGTTTGAGTCCCCAAGTAAAATATCTCATATTTCAAAATTATCTTTAAAATATATTTTCTACTTCTCCTAGGTAAAAGAGCTCTTTCTCATAACCTTCATATTCAAAGAATTTATCA
Source organism: Dipodomys ordii (assembly GCF_000151885.1). Lineage (NCBI taxonomy): Eukaryota > Metazoa > Chordata > Mammalia > Rodentia > Heteromyidae > Dipodomys > Dipodomys ordii. The sequence continues at coordinate 1,562,461 of NW_012267286.1, forward strand.
ATTACTTTTTTTTTTTGGTCGTGGGGCTTGAACTCTAGGCTTGGGCACTGTCCCTCAGCTCTTCAGCTCAAGGTGAGCCCTCCACTGCTTGAGCCACAGTGCCACTTCTGGTTTTCTAGTGGTTTATCAGAAATAAAAGTCTCATGGATTGTTCTGCCTGGGCTGGCTTTGAACCATGGTCCTCAGATCTCAGCCTCCTGAGTAGCTAGGATTACAGGCATGAGCCACCAGCACCCAGCCCCTTTCTAGTGTTTTCTATTGAATAAAATACCAGATTACTGACAGAGACATATTTCCATAGCTGTTGGTTAGAATCATGGTAAGGATTACTAAAATTAACACCTAGGTGTAATTGTGATTGGCCTTTTTCCTTATTGGAGTAGCTATAAAGATAACAGTTCAACCCCAAATATCTTTTAACCTTACTCCTGGCAATGAATTTCTTATCTGCTACACATTTAGTGTGTGAAGTGTTACAGATCTGATTCAAACTGGTAAGATACTCTAGAAGAACTATTGTTTCACATTATTAATAATACCAAGAGCTAATATGGTCTTGGCAATAAAGATTATTAGGAACCAGATAGAATTCACAGTATATTCTTGGTTCTCTTTCCCCTTCCATTCACTCATTTACTTCCTGCCTAGCAGTAGCTGACTATAGCTATTCTAAATTTTACTTATTCAACCCTCTGTGGTAGGGAGAAGGAGACAAAACTGATTTCTAAAATTCCCTGAGCATGAAGCTTACCTTTGGTGAATTCTTCTGAAGTGTTGTACACTATACATATCCATTTAAGTTGTGTGGTTTGATTCATCAGTGGAAGGAGGCAAAGCTGTTTTCATGTAAAGTATGGGTTTGCAGGAACTGGCAGTTATTGAGAAGGGAAAATAAAAAGGAAGAATCCTGGGCACCTCTCAACTGTTCATGAGTTGTCAATATTGTCAGAAAATGAATGGAGAACAAATGCACTATGAAAACAACATTGCAAATGAAATTCATCCTGATACCAATTGTTCAGGGCCTCTTTAAAAAGTTCTCAAAGAAAACAAAATTCACCCTCCTGTCATAATAAACCTCAGTGCAATAACTGATCACTGTGAAAGAGGAATTCATAAATACAAATATAAGAAATAAGTTTTGTTAAATACATGCAAGTTCAGAGAATTGCTTTACAACAAAGGCTGAAAACTCCAAAAGACACTTATGGAAATTGAATTTTCAGATTCTGTTCTGATTTATTAGCTTATATGTTTGTCAAATATTAATATTGAAATATGAATGGAAGGCATATATTTCCTAGGATGATTCAAAGTACAATTTTCTTTTAAACCTACAATTCTTCTAGCATTTAATTAATAGTTTATTCCATTTTTCCCAACAAATAATTTGAACACATTTCTCAACCTGTAAGTTTTAGGTCTTACCCTAGAGATAAATACAACTCCATTTCAATAAGGAAATAACAGTTTTATAGAACATTGCTTCATTTACTTTCAGAACTATTTGTTTATCTGTAGGAGAATCATCCACAGCCATCACAATTTATTCTTGGAATAAATTCAAGAAGATTCCAGTTACCATGTTAATAACTTAAAACTTCCTCAAGGATGTAAAATATTCATATAGCCTTTTAATTGAGCAAAATGGGAGTCAAGTTTGAATTTCTCATTCCATTAGACAGAAAATCAGTTACATAGTATAACCATTGAAAAGAGTTTTTACTAATTCTTTACACAGGAAATTTCATATTGGAACAGTTTCTAAGAGGAAACTCGGGAAAAATAGATTGAGAATGTGTCCTGGCAGAAAATGTGTTCCAATTGGGCCGGTAGTCCTTTCTTTCTTTCTTTCTTTCTTTTTTTGGGTCCGGTCGTGGGCCTGAACTTTGGACCTGGGCCCTGTCCCTCAGCTCTTCAGCTCAAGATTAGCGCTCTAGCACTTGAGCCACAGCGCCACTTCTGGCTTTTTTTCCTGCTTATTTGGTGCTGAGGAATCGAACCCAGGGCCTCATGCATGCAAGGGAAGCGCTCTACCACTGAGCCACCTTCCCAGCCCCCGGTAGTCCTTTCTGTGTCAATGAAGGTTCCTAACTTTTTTGTGTCAGTCTTGGGGCATGAACTCAGGGCCTGGGAACTGTCCTTGAGCAAGATTTGCTCAAGGCTAGTGCTCTAACACATTATGTCACAACGCCACTTCCGGTTTTCTGGTAGATAATTGGAGATAAGAGTCTCATGGCCTTTCCTGCCTGGGCTGGTTCTGAACTGTGATCCTCAGATTTCAGCTTCCTGAGTAGCTAGGGTTACAGGAGTGAGCCACTGGTGCCCAGTTTGGAGGTTCCTAAGTTTGATCAGAATTTTTATATTCTCAATTTTAAATTCTGAATTCCTCTAAGTTTTTCTGAACCTAAGGATTGTTTCTTCATTACATTATTTGAATTAATCTACCGCCAATAAAATTCTATCTACACTGACAACAGGAGAGTTATATCTACTAATGATTCTTAATTATGTGGGAGAATTGTCACATATTCTCCAAATGAAATTATATATTTCCAAAAGGCTTGAATATTCTGATAATTATTCTGTCCATAGAGTGTCTCAATTATGCTATTCAATTCCCTGTTATGAAGTCCTTTGTTGCTCTTGACACATTTCTGGCAGATTTTTACATTAAAGGTGGGATAAGATATGAAAAAATCAAGGGATGGTCTACTCTGGAGGCTGAGATCTAAGAACTGCTGTTTGAAGCCAGCCAAGGTAGGAAAATTCATTAGACTCTTATCGCTAATTAAATAACTAACTAATTAAATAAATAAAGCAAGCATGGCTCTGCCTTGGACACAAAAACCTAAGGACAGCACCTGGGTCCCGAGTTCAGACCTCCAAAATATTAAGACATCTGCTTCTGAAGTTATTTGCCTCTAGTTTTCTGTCATGATGGGTGACATATTATATTGTAGTATAGAGTATATATATATGTATATATATATATACACACACACACACACATATATGTATGTATATATATACACACACATATATATGTATATATATTCATGTTAAAAATACATTGCTGTACCAGGAACCTGTGGCTCATGCCACAGTAATCGTAGCTACTCAGGAGGCTGAGATTTGGGAATCATGGTTCAAAGCCAGCCCAGGCAAGAGAGTCTGTGAGACTCTTATCTCCAATAAACCTCTCAGAAAACCAGAAGTGGTGCTGTGGCTCAAGAGGTAGAGCACTATCCTTGAGCTGAAGAGCTGAGAGACAGTGCCCAGGCCCAGGCTCTACAACTGACCAAAAGGGGGGGGTGGAGAAGGAAAATACATTGATGTATATTCTCAGGAATATTTACATATCTGTGGCAGCTATCACAATGGAAGAGTTGAATGGCCTTTCAGGATGTATACACATTAGACAGCAGAGGAGTAGATAGAATTATGCAGCAATCTATTTTAAATGAGTTATTTACTAATTGGAAAGTACAAATGCAGCTGGATGCTGGTGGCTCACATCTGTGATCCTAGAGACTGAGAGACTGAGGATCACAGTTTTAAAGCCAGACCAGGCAGGAAAGTTTGTGAGACTCTTATCTCCAATTATATCACAGAAAAAAAAACAAAAATAAAACGGAAGTGGCACTGTAGCTAAAGTGGTAGAGCAGTAGCCTTGAGCAAAAGGAGCTCGGCGACAGTGCCCAGGTCCAGACTTCAAGCCTCAGGAGTAGAAAACAAAAAAGAAAAAATACAAATGCTCAGTTTCAATACCATAAGTATGATCAGCTTGCAGATGATCACAGCTGAGGACATTAAGAACTTAGAATATACAAGGACCACTAGAGATTTCTCCTGAACTTTCACTGTCAAGCTATGTCAAACTATGGAACATATATCAACTTATATCAACACAAACAGTGAAATATCATTTGTCACCCTAATTGTACTTTACAGGTATTTGCAGTTACACATAGGTAAACTTCACAGTCAGAATGAGTCATATGATTATAAATAATGACAACAAATGTAGCCAAGCATAATTCACTGCTTTGGTCACAGCCTTGCGTGACCCCTAGAAGATATTTAAATATTCTAAGTCCTGGATTGCAAGCCACGCAGGGGACGAAGATATTTATTTTTCTCAACAAATCTGCCTTCTGCATTAATCATATGGATACATGCAGTGTGGTAGTTTCTCTGTGTGTTTATTGTTTTTTAATATATAAAATTGTTTTTACATATAAACACACATATACATATATGTGTAAATATATTCTTTTTATATATGCATGCCATCTCATTTAACACTACATTTACTACATATTTTGTATGTGGGACCTTATGTTTTTATATACGTGTGTGTGTGTGTGTGTGTATTCTATACATTTATATGGTTTTTTTCCTTTGGTGATACTACAGCTTGAATTCTGGGCTTTACATTTTCCAAACCATCGCTCTATCACTTGACCTATAACCTCAACCCTTTTCACTTTAGGTAATTTTCAAACATTTTTGCCCAGGGGTAATCTTAGTCTATAATTCTCCTGTCTGTGCTCTCTGCAAAGCTGGAATTACAGTTGCATATCACCATGCCCTGCTTATTTTTGTGGTAGTGTTTCACTAACTCTGTGTTAAGGCTAGCCTTGAACTATGATCTTTTTCATCTCCATCTCCTTATTATTTAGGATTACCAATGTGAATTACTCATAACGAGCATTATGTTCAGGGTAGTTTTAGGTTCACATTAAAATTGAGGGGACAGTACAGAGTTCTGATATCTCCTATCACCTCACATACACACACAGCCTCATTCACTATCAATATTGGCACCAGAAAGCTACATTTTTATTTTTACAATTGATGAAATGACACAAATGCACTGTTTTCCAAGTCTATAGTTTTATAGGGTTAAGCTAAAGCCTGGTACATTCTCTGAGATGCAACAAATATATAATGGTTTATTTATGCATTAAAAATTCTCTATGTTACAAGGACCTCATATCTAAAATATACGTAGAACTTAAAAAGTTAAATCCCCCCAAAACAGATCTTCAAAGACCCAACTGCCCCATTACTAAGTGGGCTAAAGACTTAAAGAGAGACGTTTTGAAGAGGAAATAAAAGTGGCCAATAGACACATGAAGAAATGCTCAACTTCTCTGGCCATAAAAGAAATGCAAATCAAAACAGCATTGAGATCCCACCTCACCCTAGTTAGAATGGCCATAATCAAGAAATCTAATAGCAACAGATGCCGGAGGGGATGTTGGTGGGAGTGTAAACTTGTTCAACCACCCTGGAAAGCAGTATGGAGGTTCCTCAAAAGACTATACATTGAACTCCCCTATGACCCAGCAATCCCACTTTTGGGCATTTATCCAAATGATCACAAACAAAGTCATTCTAAAGCTACCATCAACGACTATGTTTACCACAGCATTATTCACCTTGGCTAAGATGTGGAACCAACCCAGATGCCCCTCAGTAGATGAATCAAGAAAATGTGATATATATATATATATATATGTTATATATATATATATATATATATATATATATATATATATATATATATATGAATTCTATGCCTCCATCAGAAAGAATGGCACCACCTCATTTTTGAGGAAAGGAAAGACTTGGAAAAAATCTTTTTTTTTTAATTGTGAAAACACTGTACAGAGAAGTTACAATTACATGGGCAAGATAATGAGTACATTTCTTATCAAGCATTGTAGCCTCCTCCTTTGTTTCCCCTTCCCATCCTCCCCCCGCCCCCCACCTAATCCTCCCCACTTTACCTCCCACCCCTGCACCAAAGTTGTAAAGTTTGTTTTCTACATAACGACTTGTACATCTCATTGTTGCAATGGGTCCGCCTGTATCCCTATTTAAACGATTTGCTTTTCCCCTTCCTCTCCACAAATTATACCGACATCAAATACAGTGAAAACAGGGGTTATACTGTGGGGGAGGCACATACAAAGCAACAAAGAAATAATCTTATAAATGTGTTAGAAACAATCACGTGAAAGAATAAAAATACATTTGAATACATATCTTAGGGTTCATTTCCCTAACATCACCTTATTTGACCTTTTCTACTTGACTCAGACATATACTAGATAAGTGAAGTAAGCCAGACCCAAAGAAACATAGGTCCCATGGTTTCCCTTATTTGCAATAACTAGTATACATCTAAGATAATCTTATCAGGTGAGCAGAAAGGCTCAAAATCTATGTATATATGACATATAAGATGATGGTAAATGAAATGAATCTCAAGATATGGACACAAGAGGTTTTTCTTTGTTGTTGTTGTTTTTAATGTACTATGCAATTTTTTGTCCCTTTTGTATGTTCTCCTCTACTATGGTATATCCCCTGTTGTCACTGTATTTGATTTTGGTACATTGTATCTTGTATATATATTTATCTAATTTGGGGAGGAGAAGGGGAATAACAAAATGCTGAGACAAGGACACAGGACGACCATTGTAATAATGATACTCACAAGACACTAGGTTGGAAATGGTCTTTACAACTGTGGATGGGGGGTGGTGGTGAGAAAAAACAAAGGAGGTGGTAACAATGTTCAACAAGAAATGTACTCATTGCCTTACTCATGTAACTGTAATCCCTCTGTACAGGATCTTTACAATAAAATAAAATTACCAAAAAAAATTCTCTGTGTTCCAAAATCTATTCATCTCCCCTTTCCATCGAGAATTTTAAGCACTGTAAAATGTGGGGTACTGCTTCATTCCTTATGCTTAGGTCAGAGGCAACAGAAAAATCAGCTATGTTTCATCCCAAATGTATGAATTTTGTAAACCAAATTCTGCCACTGTGATTTATATATATATGGGAATTACTGGGTAGTTCCAATAATTTCTATGGGGTTAAGCCCATTTCTCTGGGGTTTACTCCATAGAAATTATGAGCTCTATTTGAGAGTGCTAGCCTTGAGAGCATAAATCCTCAGGGACAGTGCCGAGACCCTGATTTGAAGCCCCAGAAATGGCACACACACACACACACACACACACACACACACACACACACACACACACAACACATTTCAAAAGAAAAATAGAGTTGATGAAATTCTAAACTCTGATCAATGCTATGGAGAGTTAAAGTTAGTTTGAGGTTCATCTTCGTAGGAAATGGTGATCACTAGAGAGATGGTGAGCTCTGCCTCTGTGGAGGGGTAAGGATGGGCATCCTGTGGAAATGAAAAAGGAGAGAATGCAGGATTAGAAGTGCCTAGGCTATGACATCACAAACCAATCTCAGGTGGTGTCCCTGTAAAGGGGAGCAGAAAAAGGGAAAAGAGCCAGTGCATAGGTTCACATTGGGTCATTTGCAGTAAGCGCAGAGGAACACATCACTCAGAGTCGTTTTGTTGTCATTATCAATGATTTTCCAGTCATATATTTGCATATTGAAGATGACCCTGTGAAGGTCACATGGCATGTGTGAAATTTACACCACACATGTGACCCAAGGAGAACATAGTCAGATTATTTGAAATGTCTTCAGTTTGTACATTGTTTCAGCTTTTAGAACATCTGTATATAATAGATTTGTAAATACAGTTGCATAAATACATGCTTATTTACCTTTCTGTTATTTAATATTGCTCCATTTATATACTGTGCTTTATTTAGAGTTAATATAATTACTACTAAAATACAAGCAGAATTATTAGTGTAAAAATTTGAAAGAGGGCTTGAAAGTAAAAGAAAAAAAAAGGTAATGTATATCCCCCCCAGGGAGTACATTAAATTAAAGATTTGCAGTTAGCTTCTTTCTTTGGTTAACATATTAACAATCATTTGTATCTCTGTGCAGAATTTGAGAGGATGTCTATCTGTCATTTAAAGAACATATCAGTGCTAATCAAAGGTAATTATCTAAGAAAAGTCATTAAAAAAGAGCAGCAAAAATGTTCAAAAGTGGGGTTGTGAAGGTGGCTCGGTGGTAGAGTGCTTGTCTTGTATGCATGAGGCCCTGGATTCAATTCCTCAGCTCCACATAAATAGAAAAAAAAAGCTGGGAGTGGTGCTGTGGCTCAAGTGGTAGGCACCAGCCTTGAGCAGAAGAGCTAAGGGACAGTGGCCAGGCCCAGAGTTCAGGCCCTTTGACTGACAAAAAAAAAAAAGAAAGAAAAAAGAAAAAGTAAAAAAACAAAAAAGAAATATTCAAAAGTATTTTGAAGTTGAAATTTCTTCAACTAAGCTACATTTCCATTCCACTATTTTTATATGCTATGTCCTTTTCTGATGCATAGAATTCTTTTTGATTTTTACAATGTAACTGAAGACCACTAGCAAAGTGTCACCCTAAGATAACAATATGTTAAGTTTTGCAAGCACAGTTTTGGGATTATATAACTTGAGTCATCTTATATTGCTTGTGAAGGCAAGCCATTTATTCAGAGAAATTCTAGTCAATAACCAATCAGCAAATGTCTCTAAATATCCTAGGAAACTTGTTTGACCTAAGCAATCACGATCTGAGAACACATATGAAGTTAAAATAAAATTTTTACTATACTGTTAGGTTTTGTCTCCATGTTTTAGGTTAGAATTTATATTATATATTATATTATATTACATTATATGCCCAGGTGCTGGCATTCACACCTGTAATCATAGCTACTTAGCAGCTGATTTCTGAGGATCAGTGGCAGCAAGGGCAGGAAAGTCCCTGAGGCTCATCTCCAGTTAACCTTAGAAGTAGAGCTGTAAGGGGATAAGAGCAAAAAAGCTCAGGGACATCACCCAGGCTCTGAGTTAAAGCCCCAGGATGAGCACACACACACACACACACACACACACACACAAACTTATTTTAGAAACTTGCTGAAGGGCTGGGAAGGTGGCTTAGTGGTAGAGCACTTGCCTTGCATGCATGAGGCCCTGGGTTCGATTCCTCAGCACCACATAAGAAGAAAAAAATCACTGGAAGTGATGCTGTGGCTCAGGTGGTACAGTGCAAGCTTTGAGCTGAATAGCTGAGGGACAGTGCCCAGGCTCAGAGTTCAGTCCCCACAACTGGACCACTCCAAAAACAAAAAACAAAAAACAAAAAAGAAACTCACTGAATTTGGGTAAGTAAAGTCTTTAATTCTACTGATCCAAATCTGTGTTATGGTACAAAAAGTGCATCCAACATCTGAAGGCATATGGCAGAGGACAAGCTGGAGACTAAACAAGCTCTTGCATAAAAACCAGTTTTAGTGTTTCAGTGAAAATTCCAAGTCTAGAGAGTCACAGCAAGTGGCATCACAGTACAGAGTTTGGCCAGAGAAGAAAAATTCAGGCAGTTAAGTTAAGGACACAGATTTGAGCACTAGCTGGTGTCTGCGGTGGCTGCAGTGGCTGCTGCTGTCCTGGCCACCATATCAACAGACAGAGCCTAGAACAGAGGCACCAGCGACAGTTTGCAAGTGGATTCTACTCACTGCCAGCAAGATCTGGCAAGAAGCGGAAATCTTCAACCTGCTGTCCACAGATAGTCGCAGACCATGGATGGCCTGAAAACCAAGGGAAAGGTGTGAGTACCCCACAAGACATCCTCTCATGGAGCAGCAGTGGGAAGATAGCCCCTCCCCAAACATCTGAGAACTTCATCTTTGATACTGACAAAGACTAGGCCAGAGCAACTAGCCTATAACTCAGGCCTTGGAAGAAGACAATAGGAGCCATTCAACAGGTCAAAGGAAACTGACTTGCAGGGCTCAGCTCCACCCCCAGGGAAAGTTGCCTTTCCCAGGCATAGCAAACTCTGCCCAGGGTGGGGTGACTTTCTTCACTGGGTAAACAGAGCAAGAGGCTGCTCTACCCCTCTTTATCATAGGCAGCAACTCCAGCTGCATGAGAGTAGAAGAAAAACAATTGGAAATTCAGTACACATAAATCCTGAGAATGCCTCCAGGCTGAGCTGTGTGAGTGTCTTAGGAACTAGCTCCTCAGGGAAAAGCTACTGATTGCTGACAGGCCTCAACCCTACCCACAACCTAGCCCCATCACAGCAATGAGGAAACAGCCACCTCTCTCTTTTGTGATCCTCAAAGCAGATCACCCTCCCACTGAACTAGCCTAGGAGGAGGGTCATAAAGTCCCTGGTAAGGCAGAGCTTCATTCTGCCTGTTCAGACAAACTGGCTTAAGAAACCAGGAAGCCACAGGAAAACCAAACACCAGAAGCAAACCAGAGACTCCACCAAGAGACTGGTTACAGACAGAGGGGAGACACAAGATTCCCCCCTCAAAAAAAAAATAAAGAACTGAAGACCTGAACGCTGGACCTGGGCACTGTCTCTCAGCATTTCAGCTCAAGGCTAGCACTCTATCACTGAGCCACCTTCCCATCCCCGAAGAACTCTTTTCATCATTATAATTTTAGGTTTTTAAAAAAAATTCTATTTTCATTCTTTTCTCTTTTGGTCCTTTTATTTTGCTTTACTTAAATGCTGTCACGTCTTTGATTATTAGACCGTATCCTTCATTGTGTGCATACTTAAGTCAGATATTGATCACTCACTTCACAAACTCTCAGCCTTAACTCCTTTAATTGTAGTAGTACTTCTTTATAGTTACATAATTTTTAAGTGTTTCCTTTTAATTTTTTATTTTTTACTTTTCCTTTTTCTTTATCTCTCCTTTCCTTTTCTTCTATCCTTTTCCTCTTTCTGAAAGTAGGACTTAGTTATCTTCCTTTCCTCCCTTCCCCACCCCACATTGCTTTAATCATATTTTCTCCTCACAATTGTCCTAAACATCTTAATTTCTGGTCTGCTGACTCCTTTTTTAGTTACCTACTAATTAAGGTTTCTCTCTTTCAGGAGGATATTATAATTCTAAATATCTATAATGAGCACCCAAATTTATCCAAGAAACACTACTTTCCCTCAAATCTCATATAGATCCAAGGACATTAATTGTTGGGGGCTTTAACACACTACTATCCATGCTGGATAGATCAACCCAGCAAAGACACAACAGAGAAACCTCAGATCTAAACAGCTGTGGAGATCAACTATACAGCAGACATCTACAGCAGCATCAAAATACACATTCTTCTCAGGAGCACAAGGAACATTCTCCAAAATAGAACACATTTTAGATCACGAAGCAAATTTGTCCTAATTCAGAAACATTGAAATGATGTCCTGCATTCTCTCAGTGTACAAGGCAATAAAATTAGAATACAACACCAAAAGCCACCAAAGAAAATCTTGTAAAACATGGAGGCTGGCCAACACACTGTTGAACCAGCAGTGGGTCATGGAAGAGATTAGGAAGGAAATTCAAATGCTCATGATATTTAACAAAAAATGAACACACAAATTACCAGCAAAGGCAGTATTCAGAAGAAAATTGATAGCTCTGAAATCTTACATCAACAAATTGGAGAAATCTCAAACCAACAACTTAATGATGCACCTAAGCTCCTTGAAAAAGACAAACACCATTCCAGTAGATGGAAAGAAATAATTAAATTAAATCAGAATTAAATGAATTAGAGTCCAAAAAAGTAGAAAGAACCAATAAAAAAGATTTGGTTCTTCAAAATATTAACGAAATTGACAGACCCTTAGCAAATCTTTCCAGAAAAAGAAGAGAACACACCCAAATAAACTCAGAGATGAGAATGGAAACATTACTACAGAAACATCCAAGATTCAGAACATTATAAGGGAATACTTCTCAGATCTTTATGCTAACAAATTTGAGAATCTGGAAGCAATAAACGAATTTCTAGCAAATATTGACATACCCAGACTAAACCAAGATGATTAAAAGCAACTCAACAAACCCATATTGAAATAGAAATAGCAGTAAGAGACCTCTCACCCAAGAAAAGCCCAGGACAGGATGAATTTACAGCTGAATTCCACAAGGCCTTCAAAGCAGAGCTCACACCAATACTCCTTTAACTCTTCAATGAAATTGAAAAGTGAAAGTTTACCACCAAAACTCTTTCTATGAAGCTATCATAACCCTCATTCCCAAACCAGGCAGAGACTCATCAAAGAAAGAGAACTGTAGACCCATTTCTTTGATGAACATTGATGCAAAACTTAATAGAATTTTGGCCAATCAAATTCAACAACTCATCAAAAAAATCATACACTATGATCAAACAAGATTTATTTCAGGGATTCAAAGTTGGTTCAATATATGTAAATTAATCAATGTAATTCATCACATCAACAAGATCAAGGATAAGAACCACATGATTATCTCAATAGACACAGCAAAAGCATTTGAGAAGATCCAACATTCCTTTATAATGAAATTTCTGGAGAAACTAGGAATCCATGGAACATTCAACAATATAATAAAGGCAAACCTACAGCCAGTATTATAGTTAATGGTAAAAAGCTAACGCCATTTCCTCTAACTTCAGGAATGAAACAAGGATGTCTGCTCTCTCCATTTCTCTTTAGTTTAGTATTGGAATGCCTAGCTAGAACAATAAGACAAGATACAAACATAAAGGGGATCCAAATAGGGAAAGATGAAGTAAAACACTCCCTCTTTGCAAATGATATGATCCTATATTTAAAGAATCCCATAGGCTCCACTCCCAAGATACTTGAGGGGATTTGAAACTTTGGCAGGGTATAAAATTAACCCTCAAAAAGCAATGGCTTTTCTGTATGCCAATAAATAGAAGAACAAGGCTGAAATCAGGAAAGCAACTCCGTTTGTAATAGCCCTTCAAAAAATAAAATACCTAGTAGTTAACTAAAGAAGTGAAAAATTTCTATGATGAAAACTTTAAAAAAATGAAAAAGGAAGTTAAAGCAGAAATAAGGACGTGGACAAACCTGCCATGCCCCTGGAGTCAAAGCAGACACGCTGAAAACATTACAGGAAGGAATAGGAGAAACTCTAGGGCTCCTTGACACAGGCCAAAATTTCCTTAATAGAGACTCAGAAACTCAACAAATGAAAGAAAGGTTGGACAAATGGGATTTCATGCAACTGCAGAGCTTCTGCATGGCAAAGGACATAATAAGATCAATAGAAAGCCAATGGATTGGGAGACAATCTTCACTAACCATACAATGGACAAGGGCCTCAAAATATTCTTAGAATTCAAAAAGGTAAACCACCACCAACAAATCCTCAAAGGAAAAACTGCCCAATTAATAAGTGGGCTAAAGAATTAAAGAGAGACAACTCTGAAGAGGAAATAAGAATGGTCAATAGACACATGAAGATATGCTCAACTTCTGGCCATAAAACAAATGCAAATCAAAACAACAACAATGTTGTCAGACACCTTGAATTCATATACTGTTTTGTAGAATGGGAACTTCTTTGTACAACTACTTAAAGATAATAATAATAAAAGGAAAAACAAAGAAAAAGAAAAAAAAACAATATTGAGATTCTACCTCACCCCAGTTAGAATGGTTATAATAAAAAAATCTAATAGCAACAGATGCTGGAGGGGAGCCCACTGCACTGTTGGTAGAAATAAGAATGGTCAATACACACATAAAGAAATGCTCAACTTCTCTGTCCATAAAAGAAATGTAAAATCATAACAACACTGAGATTCTACTTCACCCCAGTTAGAATGTCTATAAAGAAATCTAACAACAAATACTGGAGGGGATACGGCCAAAAGAAAACCCACTGCACTGTTGGTAGGAGTGTAAACTTGTTCAACCACTTTGGAAAGCAGTACGGAGGTTCCTCAAAAGATTACACATAGCTCTCCCCTATGACCCAGCAATCCCACTTTTTGGCATTTACCCAAATGGTCACAAACAAGGCTAAAGCTACCAGCACAACTATGTTTATCACATCATTATCACAATTATGTTTATCTACGTCATAAGATATGGAACTAACCCAGATGCCCCCGAGTAGAGAATGGATCAAGAATATGTGGTATGTGTATATATATATATATATATATATATATATATACATATATATATGAATTCTATGCTATCAGAAAGAATTACACTACCCCATTTGTTAGAAAATGAAAGGAATTGGGAAAAATCTTATTAAGTGAAGTAAGCCAGGCCCAAAGAAACATAGGTCCCATGGTTTCCTTTATTTGCAATAACTAGTATATATCTAGGACAAGCAGGAAAGCTCAAAAGCCATGTACATATGATCATATAAGATGCCGCTAAGTGAAGTGAACCACAAGATAGGGACACAAGTGATTTTATCTGTGTTGCTGTTGTTTTTAATGTACTTATAATGCACTATGTGATTTTTTTTGTTTCTTTTGTATACCCCCAAGGTACATACCCTATGTTCACTGTATTTGATTCCAGTGTCCTACGTCTTATACCTACATTTTTGTAATTTGAGGAAGGGAAGTGAAATAACAAAATGCTGAAACAAGGATACAGGTTGACCCATTGTAACATGAAATGTATAAGATACATGTTGAAAGTGAACTTTATAACTTTGGAGGGGTTGAGAGGGATGAATTGGGGAAGGAAGGGATCTTAGGGACAAACAAGGAGGGGCTAATAATATTTTATAGGATATGTACTCATTATCTTACTCATATAACTGTAACCCCTCTGAACAGTATCTTTAAAATTAAAATATATATTAGAAAAAGTACATCCATAGGAAAGAACTTTAAAAAAAATTGGCTTCTTCTATCTTTAAAAATAGCTAGATGAAGCCCACACCTGTAATCCTAGTTACACATGAGACTGGGTATCTGAGGATTGAAGTTTGAAGCCAGACTTTGAAACTCTTATCTCCAGTGAACCACCAAAAAGCCAGAAGGGGAGCTGTGGCTCAAATGGTAGAGTTAGCCTTGAGAAAAAGGGTTAGACACAAACAAGACCACATTAAAGCTACCAGTGTAACCATGGTCATTATTCCTCCGGAGTACCTAGGATTACAGGCATGAGCTACCAATGCTGAGCTGATATCTATCTTCTGAGTTAAGGCTCCACTGCTGGCAAGATATGCTATTTACACCAGTGCTACGAACCCCAATTACCACCCAACTCTATCACTTGGTCCTTACAGAAAGAATCCAATGTGCATTCCACCAAGGCATTTGTCTTTCCAAAGCCCCTTGAATCTCTGCTCTTCTAGGAAGGCTCTGGAAGTTACAACAACATTCTCAAATTATAGCTACCCAGTACTACAAATTTTCACTTGGCTTATTACACACTATTATTTATCCATTGCTGACTACCAGGTCTAGAATACCATAAATATCCAAATGATACGTTAGGAATTGAACTAAATTTATATTGAAAACCAAGAATGTTGATAAAGGATTCCTGAAATATTTTTTCTTTTTTTGTTTTTCTTTTATTTGTGAACATACTGTACAGAGGGGTTACAATTACATGG
>NW_012267286.1:1578110-1593243 GCF_000151885.1 Dipodomys ordii
TCCTCCTCAAGTTATACTGACATCAAATATAGTGAAAACAGGGGTTATACTGTGGGGGAGGGACATACAAAGCAACAAAGAGATAATCTTATAAATGCATTAGAAACACATGCATGGAAGAAAACTATATTTTTTCAATTTTTTTATTGTGATTAAGTGATTACATAAATTTCACAAATTTCACAGTATTATGGGACAGTGACAGCTAAAGTTACAAATATATTCTAAATTATTTTTCAGAGATTTTTGTTTGTTTTTACTTATCTTTTAGAACTTCTTCTTTCTCTCCCTCTGCTGAGCCAATTTTATCAAACACTTAAAATTGTTTCATTTCAGTGTTCCTTTATTAATGAATATATAGGAAAAGTCTTATGCAAAATACTTCACTTGTTATCATTCATATTAATGAAGGCAAACACTGTGTATAGTGTGAATGAATCTCTTTGATTCCCTTTGAAAGTTTTACTGCTAATAGTATTATTGATGTGAATAATTAAATTGATTAAAATATCAACAGTATTTTTTGGTCTTTTTTCCTTTCTTATTGTGATTACTTTTGTTTAGCCACCACAGTAATGATAATTAGAGTGGAAAAAATAGAAATTTCAATTAAAAAGAAAATCTAACGCTCCTCAGAAGACAATGAGCACCTGGCGTCTTTGAAATGTGTTATGTAAACTGCACCATTTTGCAGAGTAAAGATTAAAGAGAAGAAAGGAGGCAAAATAAAGCAAGATAACTGTTCATCATAATGAAAAGGAATATTACTTTCTAATATCATTCCAAGCATCTTCTGGCTATGGAAAGGCTAGGTATATAGGCCCCAAATACAAAGTATATGTTGGATCAAAATCTGCTGTTATTTTCATAATTATATATCAGCTAAATTCCCCCATCCATTGTAGACTTGGTGCAGCTTTTACCTTTGAAGCCTAGAGATTGGACACAACACTTCACAAAGTGATCTAACTATTTTTTATTTATTTATTTTGTCGGTCATGGGGGCTTGAACTCTGGGCTTGGGCACTCTCCCTGTGCTCTTCAGTTCAAGGCGAGTGCTCTACCGCTTGAGCCACAGTGCCATTTCCAGTTTTCTAGTGGTTTATTGGAGATAAGAGTCTCAAGGCCTTTCCTGCCTGTGATCCTCAGATCTCAGCCTCCTGAGTAGCTAGGATTACAGGCCAGCATTGTAATTCTAATTTTAATTTACAAATACTCTTATGGCATTAACTATTTTGCATGAACAATTGAGCTCTTAATTAGTCCTGTCATCTGAGTCCCTATTTGCAATGTGACAGTAGTAAAAATATATATTTGATATTAATTTTAGATTCTGGAGAGACAAGATACCACAGTGGGTCAAACAAAGATTTCAGGTAGGAACAGGTGCTGCCCAGAAAGTTTATACCAAGTGCCAACAAGTTCTCCACGAGGCAGAGTTGTCAGGAAGAATTGACATCTCCTTTATCAGCTTCTCAGTGTGAAGGGTGAATGCCTACCTCTATCCACCTTTCTGAAATATATAATTGCCCACCTCTCATATGTATGAGAATAGCTTTAAATACTTGAACTGTTGATGGCTACTCAGTATTTAATTTCTGTCTCTTATTCCTCATGTCATCTAACAATCTTGAAAATTATGACAAAAACCACAAATTTTGAGTCTTATTTAAGGTTATGTCAAATTTAGTACACATAGAAAAATGCATGAAATAATCTTTTTACAAACATTAATATTTAATAAAGTTTTTACTTTCATTTTTACTTTAAACATCTATATTGTTTATCACCCAAAACATACATAATAGACTAACCATTTTATGTACTTAAAGGTATAACAAAGATAACACACAAAATTTAAGTGGCATTATTTGGAATAATCAGAATTTTTGTTAAACATCACATATTACAAATTATTAAATTGTTTTGGTGAACACAGGTGACTCATGTCTTTATTTATTTATTTATTTAGTCATGGGGCCTGAACTCTGGGCCTGGGCACTGTCCCTCAGCTCTTCAGCTCAAGGCTAACGCTCTACCACTTGAGCCACAGTGCCACTTCGGGCTTTTTCTGCTTATGTTGTGCTGGGGAATCAAACCCAGGGTCTCAGGCATGCAAGGCAAGCATTCTACCACTGAGCCACCTTCCCAGCCCTGGCTCAAGTCTTTAATCCTAGCTACTCTTTAAGAGGCTGAGGTCTGAGGATTGAGGTTCAAAGCCAGCCCCAACAAGAAAGTCTGTGAGACTCTTATCTTCAATTAACCAGAAGTTAATCTTCAAAAAACTGGAAGTGCCACTGGGGTTCAAAGTGGTAGGTAACTAGCTTTGAGTACAAAAGCTCGGGGACAGTGCCTCGGCCATGACTTTAAGCTCCATGAGCCTCAAGAAGTCATAAACTTCCCCAAACATATATAAGTATCACAGCTATTTGAGCTAAGTCTGATGTCTACTATTACCTGTATATTATTACCTAATATTATCATCTTTTTAAAGGTTATA
The DNA here is from genome assembly GCF_000151885.1 of Dipodomys ordii. Taxonomy (NCBI): domain Eukaryota; kingdom Metazoa; phylum Chordata; class Mammalia; order Rodentia; family Heteromyidae; genus Dipodomys; species Dipodomys ordii. Next base: position 1,580,611 of record NW_012267286.1, read on the forward strand.
AATTGTTTAAAATCATATCTTCCAACACTGTCTGCTTCACTGAGAAATAAACATATAATGGATGCAATCTGAGAACTGGAGTAGTTTACTTTTCAAATGCTGATTTATGTATTTATAAAAGGATTTTTTCCTCACTCCTCATGGAAATGGCATTGTTTATAGGAAAGAAACGAGATGGCATTATGCTTACCTGGAGAGAGTTATGCTAGATTATCAAAGGAGTGTTTTGTGAATGTCTCTCTCACTCTAGTAAGGGATCACAATAGAGAAAAGCTTATTATTCATTATCTTTAATAGGTTTGCTTCCTTTATGGAAAATCAGACTATAAAATACTTGAGAACTGAAGTCCCAGGGCTCATTATACACCTTAAATTCAATGGCATATAGTAGGATGACCTACTAAAAACCATACTGAAGTCATATGTTTTATTGATTACACATGAAATTATAAAGCATTTCAGCTCTGTAACTGTTAATTGACAGCTGTTGGGGTCGAACACTGTGATTAGAATTGCAGCAGGAAGGAAAGATGATACCAATTCTTAGAGAATTTGCAGCCTAGGGGAGAAAAGAGACTAGCCCTTAACAAAGGTAATATGGCTATGATAGGTAATGATGTTGTGTGCTTTTCTTACTCTGTGAGGAAGTACCCGTCTTCCTGATTTCAGCAATTCTTCCTCCAAGAGATAGACTGGAAGGATAGCTCAGAGGTAGACAGCTTGCCTAACATGCACTAGACCCTGGGTTTGACCCCAGCACCGCTCAAACAAAACTAAATCTTATAAGAATGAAGCCAGACAAATGTACAAACAAAACCCTGATGATGTTGTTGAGGTCTATAAATTGGCATATGAAGGAAATAAGAATGAAGCAGCTGAAAGAGTGGGTGTCCTTTTCCAGACAGAGGCTTGTGCAACTACAAGCTCGAGAATCAGAGATGACAGAGTTGTGGGCACTAAACAGAGTTTGAATATAGAAGACAAATATCTGGATGTGAGTAATTCTAGCTATTCAGGAGGCCGAGGTCTGAGGATTTTGGTTTGAAGGTGTCCATGAGACTCTTATCTCCAATGAACTGCCCCAAAGCCAGAAGTGTCGCTATGACTCAGGTGGTAGAGTGCTAGCCTTGGGCAAAACAAGCTCAGAGACAGCACCAGTTCCAGGATTGGTACAATAAATAAATAACACAAATAGCTAAATAAATAAAGAAGAAGATAGGTAAGGAAAGGAATATCACTAAGTATCATACTAAAGGTTCAAGCTTCATCGAATATTGATAATGACTATGATGAAATCATGGGAAGGTTTTATATATGGTAGCATGGAGAATGAATTGGGGAAGGTGAAAGATTAGTTAACTCAAAAGTTTTTTTACATAGCCATTCAAAAGGAACTATATTGAAATGATCTATACTGAGAAATGGTATATACATAATATACAGATATTGGAACTAGCACACACAATATGTTATCCCCAAGTTGGGTTTAGTTCTGTGTTGGTTAGAATTAGCTTGGAGAGTGGGATTAAGGTGATGGCTTCAATTTCCTGAGTTAACAACTACACAGGTTATGAAGAAATAGATCACTGCACAGAATGAGTTTCTAATTTATTTTCAATTTTGAAATAACTAAAAATACAGCCAAAGCATCTTAACTATGAATTCCTTTCTTTGTTCTGGACACACACATACACATGCACACAGAGTCATAACACAAACATACCCAACCAGCTGGATAGTAACCTAAATCAACTTGTATTACATTAACTTCAATTAGAAACAAAATGTTACTAAGATAAAACATTACTTGGCATACAACAGAATAACAGCTTCCTTAAATGCTCTAGCCTGAGGTTAAAGATTTAATTTATCCCTGGCATGATGACTCAGGAGTTTAACTTCCCTTTTCACACCTAACTCAGAATAGAATTTTTGAATTATTGATTCATCTACAAGAAAAGTTCCTAAAGTAACTTGAATAATTAAGAGGGTGAAATTCAATTTCCCAGAAACAAATAGCATGCCACTTTCTAAAAAATCCTACTTCTTACCCAACTGCTCATCCATGCAAATTATATGGCATTGATATCTTCATACATGGTACTTTGTATACTAGTAGGAATAAGGCTATGTAGTAATTTGCTTGTGAGTGGTACTAAGAATCAGTACTGAAAGTGTCAGAAAGAGGCAGCTGGTAATTTGACAGGGAAAGAGAAACTTCTCATCAAATACCAAGTATGACTCTTCTTCATATGTCAATCTGGAGTTGACGTTTCATTTTAAACCTAGCTTCACACAGGTCTGCACACAGTGAAGCAGGTCAGAGATGTGAAACCGATTTTGTCTTACTTAATGCTGTAAAGAGTCTGTCACCTAACAGGCAGAATTATTTAAGGAAAGCAGGTCTGTCTACCTCAGAGTATATGGGCAGTACAAAAATAAAATGCATTTCCACTGTTTGACTGTAGCACACATGGCTAATGAGAAAATAATTGTCTTAATAACATAGGTGGTTGTGTGCATAAAGAATCTCTTTCCATAGGACCAGTTAGCAACTAGGAATAAAGTATACTTTGTGAGACTGTGTGGATACATGCATATCTGGCCACATATATATGTATACATACATACAAATATATACACATATAGGACTATACACATATATGTATAGATATATGTATATATACACACATATATACGAACACATGTACATATACATATATACGAACAATGTATATACATATGCATGGCCATGTATGTATGTATATACATATGCACAACACATTCATACCCATATGTACATGTATGCATGCACACATCTATGTGCATGGATACACATATGCATATGCACATACTATATGTAATGTGTATATATGTATGCACGTGCATATATGTGTATATATGCAAAACATACATGTATGCATGATGTAGACCTATGCATGCATGTGTATGTATACATGCACGTGCATGTATATATTTATATGCAACACATGTATTTACCTAGACCAAAAACTATAGCATATCACCATTGTTAAATTGTGTTGTAGGTTATTATTTCTTTTATTCAAAAGTAAGGACATTTATTTTCTTGGTGGTACTAAGATTTGAACACAGAGCCTTGCACTTGCTAGACAAGCCCTCGTCCCCCCTTGAGCCAAGTGCCCAGCCCTTGAAGCTTGGCATTCTTTTCAAACAGTCTCATATTGGCAGATGCAACCCTCAGGCGATGTTTTCCCTACATCCGTCCCCCGCCTCTCCCACTGCCTGTAAATGGGATTACAAGTCAATGCCACTATACTGGAAAAAGTAAGGCATTTGGTGCCAAGGATAGTGTCACATGTGTTTGGTTCCAACTATTCTGGAGGCAGCAGTAGAAGAAAGCAAGCTTTCAGGCTAGCCTGGGAAAAAATGGACAAGTCTTTATTTCACATCCACAGACAGGTTGTGAAGGTGACTGCCCATGGTGCCAATTACATGAGAAGTAGGACAGGATGTTCTGAGAGACATGATGAGTGCTCAAGCCCTGAGTTCTAGCCCCAGCATACACACACCTGAGTTCTAGCCCCAGCATACACACACACACACACACACACACACACACACACGCCCAAAGTAAAAGGATTGGGACATGGCTCAAATGGGGGAGTAAAAGTGCTGGAAAAAGATCTTTGGGCATAGAGAATACAATTGGAAATCTATTGTGATGTTGTAGAAAGAGCAAGTTTTCAATTACATTTTAATCATAAAATCATTGCCTTTCCATGCATTATCAGCCTGAATAAAGGTATTTTAGCGTTCTTTGAGAAGGTGACATGGAAGGGCTTTTGGTTCGTTCCATTGGGGAGCAGAGGATATATAATAGACTTTATATTTCACATTAGTTTGTGCACTCTGATAAATGAAACATGTGATGGAATTATGTATTGTTATCAGTGTAAAGTATATTCCCAAAGTAGTAACTTAAAGTGCTTAGTCCTGTCTGCACTGAAAGGAAAGTCTGCATTATGACCTTGTCAGTTCACACATTTATTAGAATCCTACTCCTTCAGTAGATGGAGATTTGTGACCTACATTTGGCATGACAGCAGAAAGAAAGGCATTTACAAGTCTGTGAGATTTGGACCAAATCATACAGCTGTTCAGTTTCTCTGCTATTACCAACTTTTCCTGTTTCAGGTATGATATCCCAGCAAACTAATTCTCAAGGCCTTTTCTAAACATGTTTCTGAAAGCCAGTGTTGTTGGCATAGGCTTATATCTTCCATCATTTCACCCAGACTTTTTATTTTTTAAAGAATAAATGCATTTATTTTAATCTTTGCCTCCCCATTCTTCCCCCTTTTTCTTCTTCTTTTTTGATATTTTTATTTTATTTTATTGTCAAGATAGTGTACAAAGGGGTTATAGTTACATAAGGAAAGTAGTGATTGCATTTCTTGTCTAACTTGTTACCTCCTCCCTCATTTTCTCCCTCCCCTCTCTCCCCATTCCCTCCAAGCTGTACAGATCATTTCCAACATATTATCTTGTGAGTATACTGTTGTATACGTTTCCCCCTTTCTCCTCTGTCTCGCCATTTTATTCCCTATCCCTAGTTCAGATAAATTTATATACAAATGGCAACTCTCAGTGTAGCCTTAACCCTGTTGTTAATTTTCTTGTTTTCAGAATGTTCAGGGAGACTCTGCTTACTCTGTGATATTCCCCAAACTGAATGATTTCAACATTAAGATAAACTTTTAAGACATACACAACCAACATTAAAGGACTCTATTATGGGAATAAAATAACCAGGTAGCTTCTGAGTATTTATAAACTCAATTTGAGACTGGAAGGCCACCTTTTCCCTTCTGGAACATTCAGTATGACCTGACATGACTTCAGTTCCATCTTCAGTTACTGATACAGATGAATATATACAAGCGTACAAATTGCCTTTTTGGGGGTTATAATCTGGATGAATTAACAGGATGAAACCACAGAGTGAAAGAAAGTTCAGAAGGCTGGAGTAATCAGAAATGTATAATGAGATACTATAGAGTAGCGAAAGTTATTTGTTATATCTAGAAGCAGTAACATCAAAGGCATCCAATACAGGTCAGGAAATAACCTGAGGTGTTCTTTGGAATTTCTATTTGTAGTTCTGAGCAATGGCTTTTCAAAGCTGAAGTGTTTTCAGGCTCCCTTAAAATAAATGGGTTTAGACCTTGTCTTGGATCATCTTAACAGAAGGGCGAGACCAGACCTACTCTCCCAGCTCACACGTGGTCCACCACATGTAGCTGTTAAGTACTTATAAACTCAAGACCACATGACACACTACCCAGGTAAACCATCAAGCAAATAACAACCATCAAGACAAACACTCCAAACAGAAAACCAGAACTCCCTTTTCTAAGTACCTAAATATTGTTCCTTTGTAGCCCTTGGGATGTTTTGTTTATCTTCCATAAGGATGCTTGAAGTGCTATTGCTCTAGTGAGTAACAATGATATATTTCTTACTGTGCATCCCACATATCTGATAACCATGTCTACCACAGCCATGCATTTCTAATGAATTGTACTGATTCCTACTTGTATCTAATTTCAGCTGCTCTGCTTAGGAAGGAACTAATTTTCAATCTTTCACTTGAAAAAAGACATATGAACTCCCCCACCCCAACTAAACATTAGTATTCCTTTCTTGGGAAAATAAAGGAGGGAGGTGTTTCTTACACTCAGATAAATATTTTATCCTTATTCTTGTAACATAAACCACATTGAGGGCCAAGCCTTGTCTATTCCTGTAATAACCTTGCCTTCTTGACCACAGTGTTTGTGTACCACAGAACTGTGCACATACATTGATTTTTCTAAATATTTATAATTGATGTAATAATTAATTATTGCCTATGAATTAATTATACATTTCAAGTGAGATGAGAAACAGGGAGGGTGAACAATCCACCTTACTGTGTGAAATAGAAAAACTACACTCTGATTACATGTATTGGAAAATGTGCTAGGACATTTATTTGTCCTAAAAGAAAGTGTGAAAGAGCAAAGGATATTTCAGTCATAGGAGACCACTGGACTCCTATGACATTCTTGTGTGCGATGACATATACACCCACCTATATGTGCAACAAGAAGCGATTATATTTTGCTTTTGTTAAATTTATCCAAGTCATTCTACATGTGTCAAGAATGTTGACACTTGCCAATCTCTGTTTTTCTGTCTCTGTTTCTCTCTGATTTTTCTTTCTTTCTGTCTCTCTCTCTCCCTACTCCCTCCCTTTTCCCTCCCTCCTTCCCTCCCTCCCTCTCTTCCTCTCTCTCTCCTCTCTCTCTCTTTCTTCCTCACTCTCTCTCTCTCTCTCTCTCTCAGCCATTTGAACTTCAGGATTTGCACTTGCTAGGCAGGCAGGGAGGCAGTCTGTCCTTTGAGCCACACCTTCAACCTTTTTGTTGATGGTTATTTTTGAGATATGATCTTGCTTTTTATCCAGGCTGCCTAGACCACAATCTGATTTACATTTCGGGCCACAACCAGTATGACAGACATGTGCCACCAGTACATGTCTTTTGTTATGGGAGTCCTGAGCCCTTTTGCCCAAGCCTCCAATCATGATCCTTATGATCTCAGATTCCTTCCCAGCTAGGATTGCAGGCATGAGTCCCAGGAATCAGGGCACAATAATCTCTTATAGAAGACATAACTAACACTTGGAGAAATCCACACTTTTGAAGCAACCCGGGATCATTTTGACTTTGGCCAAAAGTCCTCAGATCTCTATTCTGCAGCCTCCCTTCTTGTGAGCCTGCCATTTCAAATGCATCGTCTACCGACATCTCTGCGCAAGAGCCAGGCCAGTTGGAAGCTCAGAAGAATAATTCATGCGGGTGCTGCAGTCCATAAATTTGGGATGGAGCATCAGACTCTGCTACACATCTAGAAATAAATAGAAGAGGCTGGACTGCGAAGAGCTATGCTCAACACCACTGTGTAGGTCACAGCGATCAAACCAAGTCATTTGTGTGCAAGGAATGACAAGCAATTTTAAGAGTCCAGCTGAAATTGGAAACCATAAATCTGCCCAACTTGGCAGACCTATGTAATTTCCTCAGGAAAGCTCAGCAACCCAGACGATGGAAAATCAAAAACGTTTGCGATTAGACAGACTCAGCCTGGAAGGTGGTTGGTAAATGGAAACTCAAGAAAGGTAGATGATGAGGAAGATCTAGGTGGGTGACTAACAAGTGGATGATAATGAATTTCAGCTGGAAGTAATGCCAAAGAGTGTGATATGAAGTACAAATATGATAAGGATTTGAAAGACCTAAGTGCTTGAAAGTTAGGTGCTGGTGGCTCATGCTTGTAATCCTAACTACTCAGGAGGCTGAGATCTGAGGATTGTGGTTCAAAGTCAACAAGGGCAGAGAAGGTGGTGAAACTTTTATCCCTAATAGACTATTAAAATAGCCAGAAGTGGAGCAATGGCTCAAGAGGTAGAGCTCTAGCCTTGAGCAAAAGACTCAGGGACATATCTCAGGCCCTGAATTCAAGCCCAGGATTGGAAAAATAAAATGAAAAAAAAAAAGACCTAAGCATTTGATATGAGACACAGGGGATTAGGATGTACTTCAGTTTGTGGGATTACATTGCCAAACTGTGGTTTCAAGAGTATTTTACTGAGGAACAAGGATATAACAAGATTGACCATGAAAAAGTAAAGGAATTTTAAGTGAAATGAAAATGCCTCAAACTAATGGAAATTGCACAAGTGAGGAGAAACAAAAGCTATCCACTGTCTTATGAACTGTAGTACCAGAATATGCCATAATAGGGTATTTTGTGTGTGTGTGTGTGTGTGTGTGTGTGTGTGTGTGTGTGTGTGTTATGCCAGTTCTGGGGCTTAAACTCAAGATCTCATTCAGCATTTTTGGCTCAAAGCTGGTGATCTACCTTGAGCCACACCTCTACTTCTGGCTTTTTTACTCATTAATTGGAGATAACAATCTCACGGAGATCTTGTCAAGGCTAGCTTGGAACTGCAATTCTTAGATCTTAGCTTCCAAACAAGCTAGGATTATAGGCATGAGCCACTGGCTCTTAGCATCAGAATACAGTGTGTTAAAACAAATAACGTTTTCTATTCTTAAAGTACTCACATTTTATTTATTTAGCTATGAAAGTGCTCAGCCTCATGAATATAACAGTCTAAATTAATACTTACTTGATAGTGTTGGAGCAGTAATTTACATACACAGATTCCTCCCATGGCCTTGGGATCTTGTCTATTTTCATCATCTGATTGAGAGAGGAAGGAAGCAACAATAAGAACAAACAGATATTTTTTAAAAAAAACTATCCGTGGAATTGGTACAACTCAACTTTCCTCACTTCCCAAAGCTGTAAGTCTTGTCTACTCAATTGCAATTGCTGGATGAGTAGCTGGCAAAAAAGTTCTTCCACTCTGCATGTTGTCACTTTCCTATTTAGTTACAAGGCTGTGCTAAAAAATTTAAGTTAATGCAATCCTATTCTTTCCAATTCTTGCCAATGTTTTCTAAGCCATTGGAGTCTTATTCAGGAGAATAAATTTCTTGATTTGTAATTGACCTTTCTTTCATTTCTGAAATAACATCTGAATAAAGCCTAAGTGATTAAGGTGTGTGTGTGTGTGTGTGTGTGTGTGTGTGTGTGTGTGTGTCTTTGTGTGTTTTAAATGAATTGTTGAGTTGTCTGCAAGAAATTCATCAAGGATTTTTGCATCCATTGTTATCAAGAACATTGTATAGTTTTTGTTGCATAATTACAAGGTATTTTTTCTTTTTGAAACAAAATAATTTTGTAAAATGAGACAGCAAAAGAAGCCAGATTTAAGGGAATGGAGATTTTTAAGGTAATGTTCATACAATAAGTAAAAGTGGAGTGGCTTTATTTATTATTTATTATTAAGTGTTCTTTCCATTTCTGTTTCTTTCTTCTGCATGGTTTCAGGAAGCATAGATGTTCATTAAAAGGCTGCTAGAATTCAGCCTTGACTCTCACATGTCCCGGAATTTCTTTGTTGGTAGACAACTGCTTCTCTATGTCATTACTTTCTATAGTTCAATTATGATAATTCAAAAGTATGTCTAGAAATGTTACATTTCTTGTGGGTTTTGAAATTTTTGGAAAGTCAGCTCCCTAATGATGATCTTGATTTCATATTAACCTACACATCTTTATGCCTACTGTCAGCCAAGTATCTTAAAATGGAGTGTCCACTTTACTTGCAGTTAGAAAGGACAATATTAATACATAGAACTGAAATACAGCTGTGTGCTATATGAGCCACATCTGTAGTTCTAGCTACTTTGGAGGCTGAGATCTGAGGATTGTGGTTCAAAGCCAGCATGGCAGGAATGTCTCTGAGATTTTTAGCTCCAATTTTAATCACAGGAAAAGCTGGAAGTGATGCTGTGTCTCAATGGTAGAGTGTTAGCCTTGGGTAAAAGGAGATCAGAGACAACACCCAGGCCCAGAGTTTAAGTCCCATGACTAGTAATATATATATATATATATATATATATATATATATATATATATGAAAAGAAATGAAATGAATAAGATTTTGCAGTAGAATAGATCAAAATATCCTATATATGTATATATATATATATATATATATATATTCTTTTTTGGAGGATCTTAAACATGGTTCTAATAGCTTTGTTTCTTTCTACTAAGTACCATGTCATCAGGATAATCCACTACAAAGTATTAAACTTACCATAATGAAGTTTGGGTAAGTCCCACGTGGACTAAGGAGGAATTGACAGTGTAGAAGAAATACATGGAGTGTGAAACATCCATTTAAGAATTTTTCTTTGGGGCTGGGAAAGTGGCTCAGTGGCAGAGTGCTTGCCTCGCATGCATGAGGCCCTGAATTCGATTCCTCAGTACCACATAAACAGAAAAGGCTGGAAGAGGTGCTATGGCTCAAGTGGTAGAGCACTAGCCCTTGAGCTGAAGAGCTGAGGGATAGCACCCAGGCCCAGAGTTCCAGCTCCACAACTGACCAAAAAAAAAAAAAAAAAAAGAAAAAGAAAGAAAGAACTTTTCTTCTGTTTCTAATGCTTGTTTAAGTTCAATGTTGAATGTGACTCACTTTGAGTTCCAAGTAGCAAACTGACTTCCTTCCCAGCCTCTACCACTCATTTGACTATTATGATATTATGATTATTTCAAAGATATGACTGAAGACATGATGAAAATCCTACTTTATTTATAACATCTCCCCTCTCATTTACTTTCATCAAAATCAATTTATCAGTGCCATGATCAACAGTAGAAATCAACAAACCCTTGTGTGATACTTTTGTAACCTAGCTTATTTCTGGGTGAATTTTAAAGTTGATCCTTTTGATTAATCCACAACGTGGATTCTGAGTGTAGTTATTGATCAAATGCCGTAGGAAAGTTGGTTAATATTTGTAGAAAAGTCTTTCCATGTGATTTTGTAAGAGGATCTCCATGGAAGACAGGACTATTTCCACATGACAGGAAGGAACTCTGGTTCTTGCCATTGGTAAAATTCCATTGTGCCAACCAGCGTTTTCCCTTCCTCCTAGCAAGTTTGCCATGGTTATAGCTCGACCTTAGTCTATTTTGTGACACACCAGTTCATTAGATTAATATCTCCAGGTGAAGATTTGCGCATATATTAAGTCTGTAAATGAACTTTTTAAGATAGTTATAACTCCATGCTCTGGAAAAAAATCATTTAAAGACTGAAGTGGATGTTTTCTGTTTGAGAGTTTCATTGCAGTTAAAGATACCAGTAAACCCCATGATATTCTTATTTTGTTATGGTTGGTACAAATTGATAAAAAAACAATTCATTTATATAAACATAAAGATAATTTTTTTGTCAGTTGTGGGGCTTGAACTCTAAGCCTGGGCATAGTCCCACAGCTCTTCAGCTCAAGGCAAGTACGCTTTGAGCCACTGTGCCACTTCCAGTTTTCTGGTGATTAATTAGAGATAACAGTCTCATGTGACTTTCTTGCCCTGGCTGGCATCGGACTGTGATCCTCAGATCTCAGCCTCCTTAATAGCTAGAATTGCAGGTGTTAGCCACTGGTACCCAGCCTAAAGGTAATATTATAAATTATCTTTGTACTACCCATTATGCAGCTCTTGGGTTTCTTTCCCCCCCATTAATTACCATGCTTTATTACTTCCAAGTACTATTTGGAGAAGGGCCAATTACAGCTGCCCTAAACTTTTTTTTTTGGAGGGGGGAGGTGAGTCTTGGGGCTTGAACTTGGTGCTTGGGCTTCTACCTGAAGATTCTTCCTGATGTTGAGTGTCTATCTATTCTTCCTTTGGCATATTTACTTCTAGAAAACTTGCAAGTATAAATTATTTCTCGAGCTTTTGAAATGTATATCAATCTTCAATGTTTGTTTCAGTTTTACAACCAAAGACTGTCATTGTCAGGGACCTGGACTTTACCTTGAAATGCTTGTCTATACCCCAGGGTTCCTGGAGGAAAAGGAATCTAATCTCAATTGAGGCCTTTTAGCGAACATATGACTTCATCCATGAAAATATTATTTGCCAACTAAGGATAACTCAGTGTGCTCAACCTCTTCCCTGTGTTGAATTCTTTTCTGTATAACTTGGGTGTTAGTGGAATAAAATTGAGTCACTCTTTGCACATATTAATGTCTTTGAATAAGGCTTTTCTCATTCTCTAATTTCACTTATTTTATCTGATGCAATTTTGAGTGTGTGTGTGCGTGTGTTTGTGTGTGCGTGCGTGTGTGTGTGTGTGTGTGTGTGTGTGTGTGTATGCTGGTACTTGGGCTTGAACTCAGGGCCTTATGCTCTTGCTTAGCTCAAAGCTAGCACTACTACATGAACGAAACTGCTACTTCTGTGTTTTGTGTGTGTGTGTGTTTGCTGTTGGTGGTTAATTGGATATTAAATTTGTATGGACTTTCTTGCCTGGGCTGGATTGTGAGATCTCAGCATCCTGACTAGCTATGATTATAAGCATGAGGCACCAAAACCCAGAAATCTGGTGTCATTTTTACATTCACAATGCCACATAAAAAGCCGACAATAAGCTGGGCACCAGTGGCTCATGCTTGTAGTCCTAGCTACTTAGGAGGCTGAGATCTGAGGATCACGGTTCAAAGCCAGCCTGGGCAGAAAAGTCCCTGTGCCTACAATTAATCAGAGAAAAAGCTAGAAGTGGTGGTATGGCTCAACGGAGCTCCAGGATAGTACTCAGGCCCAGAGTTCAAGTCTTACGACTGGCAAAAAGAACCCTATAATATGTTGAGTGAAGATCATGAATCCTTAATATAAATTGTAGCATATGAAAGTGGTGGTAAAAGGCTGAAAAATGTCCATTGTGAAAAAAAAATGAGTTTATCCTACTGATGCATTTGTTTCTGAATAAAAATACAATATTGTGCCTCAATATACACAATGGAATTCTATGCCTCCATCAGAAAGAATGACATGGGGCTGGGAAGGTGGCTCAGTGGTAGAGCGCTTGCCTTGCATGCCTGAGGCCCTGGGTTCGATTCCTCTGCACCACATAAGCAACAAGAAAAAAGCTGGAAGTGGCACTGTGGCTCAAGTGGTAGA
>NW_012267286.1:1593895-1594377 GCF_000151885.1 Dipodomys ordii
AAAAAATAATAGTTGTGAAACTGAAAAACAATCTTTCCTTTGAACAGAACTTTGCCCAATCATTCTTGAAACCTGAGGATAAACTCACCTGATAGATCTAAATACTCACCTTCCTCTTTTCAGTACAGGAAAAGTGTATTATTACCTCAGTCTTCCTAAAGATGGCTCATGCTTAATGAGATTGGGAAAAATTTTCTTGCAGCTCTACTGGAAGTGATCTGGTGACTTTTCTATCAAGGGGAGTTTCATGGTGTCATCATCACTAGGATTGCATGTTGCTTAAAACCAGGATGCAGTTTGGAATCTGATGATACATACATACATACATAGATAAAGATATAGATATGTATATAGCTAGCTCTTTTTTTAATTTAATTTAATTTTATTTGTGAACATACTGTACAGAGGAGTTACAATTACATGGGCAGGATAATGCGTACATTTCTTACCAAGGATTGCAGCCTCCTCCTTTGTTTACCCTT
>NW_012267286.1:1595282-1605995 GCF_000151885.1 Dipodomys ordii
AGCATTATTTACCATAGCTAAGATATGGAACCAACCCAGATGCCCCTCAGTAGATGAATGGATCAAGAAAATGTGGTATATATACACAATGGAATTCTATAGCTAGCTCTTAAATGAATATTTTAAGATATTTTGCATGCTTTATTCTTTGCTTCCATTTTGCTAACTCTTGAGTATATTGAAGCAGTTTTACAAGGGGTTTCAGTTCAGCAGGTCACTTTGAGTACAGCGCATCTTGATGAATGACTCTCCTTCCACTCTCTCATCGCTCCACACACACATCCCCTCAAGTTACCTGGTTCTATTTTCACATGTGTACATTGACTACCGTGACTGTATTTGTCTACTTGTTCTCTCACTGTTCATCTGCTTCTCTTGTCTTGATATCTCCTCTCCAAACAACGCATGATCTAGCTTCCTAGTCTTCACTTTGCTCAACTGTAAGTTAGCTTTTCAAAGAAGTTACACCACTGGAATGTGCCCTTCCTATAGCATACTTTAGTTAACATGTTGTGTATAATGTACATGACCCTGTATATGTTTTCATATATGTTCATAATTTAGATCTAATTTTCCCATATGAGAGAAAACATTGTCTGTTTCATGTCGACATATTTCACTGAGCATAATGTTTCCAGGACCAACCAATTCATTGCAAATGATGTGTTATTTGTCCTGATGGATAATTAGTATACCTTACACACATTTATGAATATATAATACTATATGTACTATATTGTATATACTATATATTTACTGTGTATGCAGTATATATACAGTATATATAGTATATTAGAAAGTATGTACTATACATATTATATATAGTATAGTATACTAGATACAATATATTATATATTATGTATATGTAACTACATACAATATAGAGTATATACAATATATAAACAATGTATATAATATAATGTAAGTATATTATGCATGTATATATACATAAATACACATACATATTATATTATTCATGTATATGATTATAGAATATGTATATAATATACACATATGTAATATATACTACATAATATGTATATAATTTATAATAGATATGTTATATATTATATGCATAGTACATATTATGTATGTATATGCATTCATAATATGTATAATACAATATATAAAATATATACAATAATTGTACATGTACTTATATTATTACATATATGTTCATACATAGTATATACTATATGTAGTATATATACAGTATATATGCACATTATATACACACATATATTGCATATACTCTCTATATACAGCATATGTACACTGTATATATATATATATATATATATATACTGCACAGTTTATACCTAGTAAATATATACTATGTAATATATAGTATGCATACTCTATACTATGTATAATATATACCATATTTAACATATATATATAAAACATTCCTGTGTATATATATATTCCCCTTGACTAATTCATCTATTGTTGGGCATATAGGCTGTTTCTGTAATACCATTACCTACTAAATAATTATTTAGATTCCATTCTATACTATAGATGAATATCAAGACATTTTCAATCAGAGATGATTTTAGTCCACCTTCTGAAAGCATTTGTGAATTTCTGCAGGCATTTCCATCATGTCTGGAAGAGGTGGAGAAGTCTAGTTGTTAATACCTAGAGAATACTAGACAAGTGTGTTCTTGAATAAATCACCACGTACACAGCTACCTCCTATAACCAAATCTATGTTGATTTAAAAATGCCACAGTGTCATATCAGAAAAATCATGCCCAGAATGTACCTACAGTTAGATTTTTGCCTGTACCAATACATCTGAATTAAACTTGAGGAGCTAAGTTAGTTCAATAGTCTCATTAGCTGTCTCAAACCATTGAAACTTTGACCTTCCTACCTTCTGTCTCCAAAGATGACTACATTATTGGGAAAGTTCAATTTGAACTAGGAGTAAATTACTACTTATACATTAAACTACTGAAGGATGACACTTGTAAACTGGGTTGACAAATAATTTGTAGAAAGGCTACAAATTATAAGCTCTATGGCAGTTTTACCAAAATATTTATTTGCTGTTTACTGAAGAAAATTATTCCTCAAGCATGGGGACGTAGACGTGCCTAGAGCATAATAATACACACACACACACACACACACACACACACACACACACACACACTAAGTCTGAATCTAAAATGCTTTTCCCTCTTTGTTAGTTCAAAGTATTATTTTTCAGGTTGACAGGAATATGAAAATGTATATAAATCTCCCAAAAAAGAACTTCCATAGACCCCTAAGATTTAGGCTGTGAGAGCATCATATTTTACATTGCTTTCATAATTTTCTTTTTTTTTTTCATAAGAGAAATTTCCCTGGTTGTTGCAATCTGAAAGTCACAATGTTAAATTATCTTTTAAAATATATTTTTCACAACAGATTGAGGATTTATAAACCCCTGGGAGTTGAGTGTAATAATAGTCAGATGAATAGAGGAGCAAGCCAGAAATTAGGAGGTAAACAAACATGCTTTATTAATAACACAGGAACACCAGTCAAGATTCACTGGTGAAATACAGTCAATTCCCTCAGGCTTTCTATATGTTTGTTGTAGATTATTTCAAAATGACAGTTCAGCTTATTCAAGTAAGAGAGCTATTAGAAAAGGAGTTCTGAATACTGTTTGTTATCAACTTTGAACTGACAAGCTTGAATGAGTCAGATAATTGAGCCAAAAGTAAAGAAAATATACTGCTTATATTTTATATCTGTAATATTCAATACAATAATGATTTTTCTCTTTCTTCAGTATGAGACAAGCACCTTACCACTGACCCTTAACATAATCATTTTGAGTGGAGGATATTTATTGCTGGTGAATTAGAGTATTTACATTTCAACTAATTAAGCCACAATTAATTGGCAACTCAGGTAAATATATCCATAGTTAACATTAGGCCATTTCTTTCTGCAATTGTCTCACAATTTGAACAAATGTCTCAATTTCCTTAAAGTTAATTCAGTAATAATATTTTAAGGAAACATTTTCCAAATCTGTGTCTTTTTGTAATAACACTGGTTATAGTAATTCCTGGCCTGTGTGCTGGCAGAAATTTTAACCAGTAAGACTACAAGAGCCCAAAGATATAAATGGAAACTTCGTTGGTAGTAGCTAGAACCCTGTTAATAATCATAAGAAATAGCTAATTATTGGAATATAAAATCATGATATAAGTCATGATATAATTTCAAAGGTTTACATTTAATTCTATTTGATAAACAAGCTGCCTCTGTAGACATGTTATATGTCAATAAAAAGGGTAGATGTTTGGTTTGCTTCACTAGTGTGTGTATTGATACTGTGAACATTTGAACAGTGGTCCCAATGGATGTGGTAGATGGAAGAAGTTACCAGAGAACAAAAAATGATGTTGAGGTATTTGTATTCAGTTCCCGAGGGATGATTAAAATTTTGGTGGAAATTACTCACTGATTTTCTTGGCCTATCTACCCATATGTACAAATGTGTTTGCTGAAATATAGCCAATTCAGTGGAGAACTCAAAACAGAATAATTCCTTTAAAAAAGCAAAATTACAGTACAACAAAATAAACAGGTACTTGAAAGGGAATGCGGTGGGCTCAAGGCCAATGTAGAGGAGAAGGGGAAGAATATAGTTTTTTAAAAAAAGATACCTCGCCGCCGGTGGCTCATGGCGATACTCCTACCTATTCAAGAGGCTGAGATCTGAGGATCATGGTTCAAAGCCAGCCAGGGCAGGAAAGTCTGAGAGACTCTTATCTCCAATAAACCAGCAGAAAACTGGAAGTGGCACTGTGGCTCAAGTGGTAGAGTGGTCACCTTGAGCTGAAGAGCTCAGGGACAGTGCCCAGGCCCAGAGGTCAAGCCTTATGACTGACAAAAAAAAGTATATCCTACAAAACTAAGAAAAATAAGAGAGGCATGCTTGGGAAGGATGGGTGAGAATGTTGTATTCATAAACTGCTTTGTGAAATGAAGACTCCGCATAACTCCTTAAAGATTTTTGAAAGATATTTTTATAAAAGTTTGGTTTCTGTTCCTCTTACTTTTTTCTATTTACTTTTTACTCAATTATTATTTGCTCAGCTTCTTTTTACACGTTTTGTACCTGTCCCGTCTTTCAACCAGAAAACCAAAAGCTTCTCATTGTCATGAAATTAGTCAAAGATATAATTTTGTAGGAATATGAGAACTGAATATTTAAAAATGGTCAAGAAAATGTTTACAGTTTTAACAATTTTTCTCTTATAATTTATACCCCATCAGTAATGCCCATTTGGCATTTGAATTATATTTTCCCATTGCCTTTTGGTTTTCAGTAAGTAAGATTTCTAGGAGAGTTTTAAGTAGGATTTTTGCAACCCCATGGGGTTATGTGGTTGGAATGTAAAACAAATTTATAAGTGAAGCTTTAGAAAGAATCACATCCAGAGAATATTTGGAGGCCACAAAATAGAAACAAACTGCTGAGAATCATATGCAGTCTTACAATGATCTGGGAAACAGCGGATTTCCCAAATGTGGAGGAAAAGATGTTAAATGCTTAAAGATGTATAAAAGTGAAAGAACCACTCCACTGTGATACAAACTACAAATTATAGAAAATAAATGGCTGGAAAAAATCATGCATGATTAGTATGTCATGTTGAACAAAAAGTACTTAGGATCAATTACGGAATTCTGTTTCATCTACTTTTCTCCAAGACGACTCTAACCGTTCTATACTTGTTGGTCTTAGCCCAGGATAATCAAAGCTTTTCAAGGAGAAAATTCAATTTCTGCTGACCACTCCTAAACTGCCTTTCTAAAGGAATTTTCTTTTTTTCTCTTTTTCACTGAGGCACTGTGAGAAAGTACATTAAAGTTCTTAACACAACTGGACTTCAAAATAAAATGCTGAGCCGGCTGCTGATGGATAGCATCTGTGATCTTAGCTATACAGGATTGCAAGCCAGACCAGGGATACAAATCTGAGACATTCTTCAATTAATCAGCAAAACTTTGGAAGTAGAAGTGTGGTTCAAGTGGTAGAATATCATCCTTGAGTGAAAAATCTAGGGACTCTGTGTGCAGGGCCTCATATGAAGCCCAGATACAAGAGAGAGGGAGGAGCAGTGGGAGGGGAAGGGGATGGGGAGAGGAGACAGATGAAGGGGAGAGAAAGGGGGAGGGAGACACAGAGACAGAGAGGAAGGAAAGCATTTAAAGTTTACTGAGCAAAAATTGCACTCATAGGATATAATTCATGTGTATCTTAAGCCATATTGGACTTCTCTCACATAGTAACTTGAAACAGGAGATTTATTGTTCGTGAGAAGTAATTCTTCACACTTGTGTACACTGAGGAGTCAGAATCCCAGTGTTTGTTGATGGTATGAAGTGATAGATGGTCTATACCTTAAACATTCCATCTCACTGAGGTGAGGAACATTGTGTTCTCAGATAAGGGAAGGCAGGCAACAGGCA
The DNA here is from genome assembly GCF_000151885.1 of Dipodomys ordii. NCBI lineage: Eukaryota > Metazoa > Chordata > Mammalia > Rodentia > Heteromyidae > Dipodomys > Dipodomys ordii. The sequence continues at coordinate 1,600,770 of NW_012267286.1, forward strand.
GCTGGGCACGGGTGGTTCACGCCTATAATCCTAGCTCTCAGGAGGCTGAGATCTGAAGATCACGGTTCAAAGCCAGCCCAAGCAGAAAAGTCTGTGAGACCCTTATTTCCAATAAACTACTCAGAAAAAGCTGGGAATGGTGCTATGGCTCAAGTGGTAGAATGCTAGCCTTGAGCACAGATAGGCTCAGGCAAAGCACCCAGAGTTCAAGCCCCCTCAGAACCAGCACAAACAAACAAACTGGAAGGAAATGGGATCTTCCATAAGCACGAACTCATTGTGGCAGTCCCTTTATTGAGCAATATTATTCCATTGCTGAGGGAAGAGTTCTCCCAACCTAACAGACCCTCATTCAGGTCCACCTCTCCCCAAAAATGTTGCCTTGGAGATGAAGGTTCTAAGCATATAGATTTTGGAGAGTTCAAAACATACAAATCAGGGGAGCCGGGGAGGATGGGAAGGGATGGGAAGGGGAAACAAAGGAGGCTACAATGCTTGATAAGAAATGTACTCATTATCTTGCCCATGTAATTGTAACCCCTCTGTACAGTATTTTCACAATAAAAAAATACAAATCAAACCACTGTGAAATTTCTTCTGAACACATAAAGAATGGTAAAAACCTGTTTGCTGGTGACTTTTGAAATTCATGACGTTAATACTCTGCAACATTAGCTTGGTGACAGTGGCTCACACTTGTGAGCTCCCCAGGGGGCTGAGATTGGAGGATCACAGTTTGAAGCCAGCCTAGGCAGAGAAATCTGAAAGCCTCTTCTTTTCAAAAAGCCAGAAGTGGAGCTGTGGCTCCAGTGGTTCTTTTAGCATTTTCTCATGTACCTTTGGTCATTTCTATGTGTTATTCATTCAAATCATTCAAATGTCTATCTTGCTTATATTCAACAGGGAATAAAAAATGGAAATTTTCCACAAGTCATTTCTCTGGGTTGTTGCTGGTGTGTGTGTGTGTGTGTGTGTTTTCTGGTTTTGATGAATGCATTTATCTTATTATTTCTGGGACACCTCTAAATTGAAAATGAAGATGGATAATATTGTTAGAAAAAGGGAAAGACTGGAGAAGGCCTTTCCATTTTATAAGATGTCAGAGACTGGATTGTTTTCTTGCTGAAGGACAACAGTTAATAGCAAGCAAACACAAGAGCAATCATGCAAGAAAATGCAAAATTAGAAAAAAAAAGAACATTCAAAAGAGATTTAAAATAAAAACATTTGTGCTCAGGTCCCAGATAAGACCAAAAGACAAAATATCTGCATTTTAAAAAATTTAATCTGAAGGAAGAAATAGCTACCAAAAATGTTAATCCACAGCAAGATTGTGGGTATTTATTTATCTGAATCACATACATAGAAACTGGCTAAGGAAGTCATTAAAATGTAGGGTATTTGCTCTTTCCTTGAATCTGTAAAGAATTCTAAGTGCAGCATAATATTTGTAGTAGTCTCCTCGGTTTATTACCTGTGACCAAAAGCAGTATGAAATATGAAATGGCATATGTCACCAAAATATCATATTTATATATATATTTATATATATTTTATTGTGAAAATACCATAGAGGGGTTACAATTACATGAGCAAGATAATGAGTACGTTTCTTATCAAGCATTGTAGCCTCCTCCTTTGTTTCCCCTTCCCATCCCTTCCCATATCCCACCCTCTCCTTTCCCAAAGTTCATTTTTGGACATAATGTCTTGTACAACTCATTGTTGCAATGGGTCCACCTGCATCCCCATTTAAACAATTTGTTTATTCCCTTCCCCTCACAAATTATACCAACATCAAATACAGTGAAAACATGGGGGAGGGACATACAAAGCAACAAAGAAATCATCGTATAAATATGTTAGAAACAATTGCAAGAAAGAAAAACCATTTGAATCCTTATCTTGGGGTTCATTTCGCTTAACATCACCTTATCTGACCATTTCTGCTTGTCTCAGACATATACAAGTTATTGCAAATAAGGGAAACCATGGGACCTATGTCTCTTTGGGCCTGGCTTACTTCACTTCATATAATTTTTTCCAAGTCTTTCCATTTCCTAACAAATGGGGCAATGTCAAAATATCATATTTTAAATTACTCAAGATTCTGAGTAGCATGATAAATCTTGACTCACCTGTGGAATACTACTTGGGACATGACTTATTGTCTGTTGTCATTTGCATCTCAGCTGCAGAAACTACCCAATGTTCATCTTTTATTGGCCATCTACCTTGCCGGATCAACGGTTGGGTTTTTGCTGGCAGTTCTTGTTTTTGCATAACCCTTATTTCACTTAATGATAATAGCCCCAAAGCAGAAAGAGAAATGATAGTGCCCATTTAGATATGTCAAATAAAGAAACCTATGCATTGCTTCCTTTAAGGAAGAAGATGAAAGTTTGGGGCTTCAGGTAAGAAAAAAATGATACACTACAATTACAAAGATCTTTAGCAGAAACAAGTCTCTTTTTTCCTTTGGGAATATTATCTTTGTACAAAGGAGTTGCCATTCACCAAATCAGTTTATGAGCACAGTGCGTCTTGACCAATGTCACCCCTTTCAATATTCTCACCTACCTCTCCCACCTCACCCCTTCCTTCACCTTTCTTAATTTTAGGTTATGTATTGAATTTTTTGCCATTTAACAGAGCAGTTTATGTATACAATACATCTTCACTCTCTTCCACCCACCCTTTCCCTTATATTTCTCAATTCTGTGGTATACGTAATCGAAAACAAGTAAACAATTAAAAGCAATTAATTCTTGCTTGCACTCTTTCCCCTTCCTCCGTCATTCTTCTACCCTTTTCTGCTTAGCTCCATCTTCCTCCCTTGCAAGTACTGATTTCCTGCTGCTTATTTTGTTGGGTTTTGACTTAGTCTTTTTAAAAGAATAGTACATACTGTTTGCACTCTTCATATAGTCTATTACACTTCAGTTAATTCATTTGTAATCCATTTGTTACCACCCAGTGTGTTTACTTGTAGATCTATAGGCACATTCCAGCTACCGCAAATGAGGGATATGATGAACCCTATCCGTGCTATCTATGGTTCTCGGAGGTTAGCTTAATTCGGTTGATGTAATTTTTTCAAGTCTTTCTGTTTCCTTATGAATGGTACAGCATCATTATTTCTGATGTATGAAAGGTCTTACATACATAAAATCAACAACAACACAATAAGAATAGATGGGGCACAGTGACTCAGAAGGTGGACAACATGGCAGGAACAAGTCTTTTGTCTATGAAGTTGTTAAGAAGGAAAAGGAAACTGGGCTCGTTATGTTGTTATAATTTGTGGAGGGGATGGGAAAAAAACAAATTGTTTAAATAGGAATACAGGTGGACCCATTGCAACAATGAGACGTACAAGTCGTTATGTCGAAAACGAACTTTACAACTTTGGTGTGGGGGGGGAGGAGGGTTTGGTGAGGGGGTCGGGAGAGGATGGGATGGGAAGGGGAAACAAAGGAGGAGGCTACAATGCTTGATGAGAAAAGTACTCATTATCTTGCCCATGTAATTGTAACCCCTCTGTATAGTATTTTCACAATAAAAAATAAATTAAAAAAAGAAAAAAATCTACAAAGCCTCAGGCTCAACTACAATGTTTTAAAAGAAAAAAAATAATTATAGCTTATTAATTATATTGGCCCTATAATCTGTATTCCCATTGCCAACAACCACAGTAAACCTGTAACTTCTGCAAATTATTCTTGGTGTAGTATTTTTTGTAAATTCGTCTTTATTTTTTATTTTAGCACTGGGACTAAGCCTTACACTTACATCCTGGATGCTGCCCCTTAGATTTTTTGCTCAGTGATTATATTCTACTACTTGATCCACAGCTCCACTCCGCTTTTTGAATGTCTAGTTGGAGATGAGCTTCATGCATTTTTCTGCCTGGGCTCGGTTCAAACCTCAGTCCTCACATCTCAGCATTTTAAAAGTTAGGATTAAAGATAAGAGCCACCAGCACCTGTTAATATTTCAATTTCACTAAAAAAGTTGAGTAGAAATAATTCATCATGGAACTATTACAAGGACTAATTTGCTTGGATAGATTTTATATTTTCTACAAAATGTGTATTTTATCTTTACCAAAAGTTTGGTTGTTTAGGCATAATAAATAGGTTAAAATACAAATATTATTTCATAGGCCAGTGAAAGAAATAATTAAAGCTATGGTCACTAACTCTTTGTTCATAAAATATATTTTCTTTTGATCTTTAATATTATATTTTTAAATGGAATCCTAAAAGGTAGGTTTTAAACTTTTGCCATTAATTATTTGTAGTCCATCACATACAGTTAATAATGTATGGTTACACCCGGAAAGTGCTGCATTAGGGAGTGATAAATTTAAAAGGACAGATTGCAAAAACTCTTTTCAAAATCATATTTTGCTTTATTTTTGGACAAGTTGAGGTAAACACAGGAGTTTGCACTTGCCAGGCAAATGGTCTTTCACTGTGCAAAATCCCCAACTTTTATTATTTTTAAGCAGTTGTACAGAAGTCACCATTTAACAAATCAATTGATAAGACAATGCAATTGTTCAATATTACCTTTCATTGTTCTTCCCATCGCCCCCAACCCAACGCTTCTCCTCAATTTTCTTAGTTTCATAGGATATGTACTGAATATTGTGAGTGCATTCTCCTTCTTCCTCTCTTCATTCTGCTAATAGCCTCTACTTGGCCTTCTGCAATTCTTGAGTATATTTTCTTGCTGCTATTACATTGCTAATAAGAGTTTAAAAATAAGATTCAGATTTTGATAACTTACCAAAGAATAAGCTTTCTTTCCTGTGTGGCATCGTGACTTTCTTCCCAATTCTTGTTTTACTTTGTGTGCACTCACATTCGTGGTGTGTGTGTGTGTGTGTGTGTGTGTGTGTGTGTGTGTGCATGTGTGTTCCAGTACTCAAGTCCAGAGGTTGTCATGCTCTTGCTTGGCTTTTTCTGTTTAAAGGTGATGCTCTACCACTTGAGCCACATTCCCACTTCCTGCTTTTTGCTAAGTAATTGGAAATAAATGCCTCATGGACTTTCTGCCCAGGCTGGCTTTGAGTCATCAGCTTCAAATTTCAGCCTCTTGAATAGCTAGGATTTTTACCATAAGCCACCAGTGATTGGCTAGTATCTTTGTTTTTAATTCTCACTCAAAGCTACTTCAGACCCACACACACCAAATATGATATATATATATATATATATA
>NW_012267286.1:1606220-1646129 GCF_000151885.1 Dipodomys ordii
TGATGACTCTTAGTAATTTTGTATACACACACCCCTAGACTGCTCTCTAGTTAACATCCTTACTTAGTGACGCTCTATGAGGTGCTGAGCCCAGTCACAATCCTCCCTTGCATAATCTCACTGCAGAGACCCTTCTCCAAACCATAATGTCCCTGAATAAAGATATTTCCTTACTGAATTTTGAATTGAATTGAACGTTTTTCTTAAAAAAATACTGTTATTATAAAGGTGATATATAGAGAGGTGACAGTCACATAAGCCAGGTAAAGAGTGCATGTCTTTTTGAACAATGTCACCCCTTCTCTTGCTCTGTCCAGTTTTTCCCTCCCATACCCACTCACAAGTTGTATAGTTCATTTTCCACATGGTGTCTAGTGAATACGACGACTGCATTTGTTCACCCCTTGTCTTCCATTTGAATGTTTATTTTCTTTAACAAAAGTTTCTTTTTTAAAACCTCTAACTTGCTGCAGGCTGGTGGCTCATGCGTGTAATCCTAGATACTCAGGAGGCTGAGCTTTGAGAATCACAGTTTCAAAGCCAGCACAGGTAGAAAAGACTCTTACCTCCAATAAATTAACAGCAAATCAGAAGTAGAGCAGTGGCTCAAGTGGTAGAGTACTAGTCTTGATACCAAGAAGCTCAGAGACAATGGCCAGGCCCAGCAATCAAGCTGCAGGACTTGTGGACACAACAGACAAGCAAACAGACAAAAATCCTTCTAAGTTGGATGGGTATATTTTCATTTCATAGGATGGGCTGTGTGGACCATCTTCATCCTGTCTCTTTTCCTTTCAGGTGGACATGGCAAACCTGCTGGTAAAGTGGGTGATAATGGTATTTCTAAAACTGCTCCCTGGGATATACTAAAAATTGGAAAAGCTTTAAAGTAGGGTTAAAAATAAAAAAGGTTTATCTGTGTAATGTCAAAAAAATCCTTCCAACTTCACATTGTCTGGAAGAAAAACATACATTCATTGAAATAACAAATATATACTCTAGTTATAATGCCTGAAAAATCATATATGTAATCTATTACCTATTTACTTATTCCACAGGTATCTAGTATTATCTTTTATTAATAGGTAAAGTGGCAATTTACATATAATAGTATAGACTAAGTTACTTCCAGTCTATATGTTAGATTGGTGTATCATATCCCACCAACAAAATATATATTCTGCTTTGATTCATTATCAAACAGAAGTTTATTTTTTCACGATCATTTGTTTGGCACATCACAGTGGAACGGAAATAACTTTTCCTGGGATTGACAATGTCTGTGGAGAACAAGAAGAGGGCTTGGGAGATTTTAGCATATAAACCTTTAATCTCCCATTGCTAACAACCACTTAGAACAGAAGAAATCTGAGTTGAGTAGATTATTTCACTTCATAGAGTTACAATGATCTCCTATTTTTTAGTAAGATTTTCATTTTTATTTCACTCAGAAAAGCCAAATTTTCCTTGTTTTCCACAAATTTATTGAAGAGCAATCGATTCTGCTGGTTCCTCACATATAATGCTAATGTGAATGATTTTATTAAAGTTGAGTAATTTAATGCTTAAAAACTAGCTTGGCATTGCAATATGGCTTTCATCATTTTTGTCTTTAGTCAAGGAAAAGATTTTCTATTGCAAATCTAAATGAATTTGAAACAATTTTCAAAACTGTAAAATAGATTGAAAATTACGGAAAGCGTACAAAACCTTTTACTGTCTCTAAAAGAGGTCCCGAAATGGTTTTTCAACTGCATTGTAATATTCCATCATAAATATTTATTGATAATTTAAGGAAAGTTGCATTTTGCTAGTGCTAGATTTTTAAACTAAGATATTCATCTCAGCTGGGAGTCTCAAAATATATAATTCTTCTCACCGTCTTGTAAGAAGAGTTTTAAGAACATACAAAAAAATGATAATCAACATTTGATCAGAAAATCCTTTGTAAAAATGCTCTTTTATACCAGTTTATAAATAAAGTTTCTCCAACAAACTATGAGTATTCTTATATTAGCAATCTAGAGACCCTGTATCTAAATACTGGCAATACCAACGTCTTTCCCTATTTAGTATAGATTGGTCTCTGTGCCAGGCCCAGAGTAGATGTCTGAGGCCTGTAGACAGCAGAGTCAATGTCATTTGGCTTTGTCACTTTCCTAGAAATTAACACAGATTTCTATTGCCTAGGACATTCTATTTGTAAGGATAATTTATTATGTAAAATATTGTATGCATGCTTGACAGAACTAATTAAATATATATTCACCTGTCAGTAACAATGTAGTCATCTTATGTTCTATTTCATTCATCCTTGATCACATCTTATCAGTAGTTCAACTCATCCATTAGTAGAGATTCAGCAGAAAGTATCTTTATAAGAAAATTTAGAAAAGCACCAGAGAACAAAATAAGTCACTTCTAATACATAATCCATCTAGTAGTTGCTATAAGGAGATCTTCAAAGAGAAACAGAACACAGCCTATGTGTTCTCTCACTTGACACCCACAGGTATCTACAAACTCAGCTTGATTTTTGTTTCAGTGAATCCTTTGTTCATGCTGGTTTCTGTCAGCATGGAAGTCATTTCCCTGTATCAGAGTTATATGACAATTTGTCCTTCATCCTAAACATTAGCCTAGTAAACTTCTATGTTGCACACAATAATAATTTCCTTCCTTCCTTCCTTCCTTCCTTCCTTCCTTCCTTCCTTCCTTCCTTTCTTTCTTCCTCCCTCCCTCCCTCTCTCTTTCTCTCTTTCTCCCTTTCTTTCTTTCTTTCTTTCTTTCTTTCTTTCTTTCTTTCTTTCTTTCTTTCTTTCTCTCTTTTCTCTTTTTTCCTACCTTCCTTCCTTCCTTCCTTCCTTCCTTTCTTCCTTCCTTCCTTTCTTCCTTCCTTCCTTCCTTTCTTTTTCTTTCTTTCTTTCTTTCTCTCTCTCTCTCTTTCTTTCTTTCTTTCTTTTTTTCTAATGGTCTTGAACTTAGAGCCTTGGAAACGGTCCCTTAATGGCTGTCACTCTACTTAGTTAAATGGAGATAGATTTTTCTTAATTACTGTCACTTTATTATTTGGGTAAGTGGAGATAGATTTTTTCGGCCCAGACTTGTTTAAAAACCATGATCCTCAGATATCATCCTCCTGAGTATCTAGGATTACAGTCATGAGTCACCAATGGTAGTAATTCATTTCTTTACAGCCAAGAAAAAAAATGAGGAAATATTCACGGGAGCAAAAAAGGAAAGTCCTTTGGGGTTTTCAGAAAAACATCTTCTGTTTTCAGAGCACATCTTCTTCAAGAAGCACAGGCAATGTCCATTTCCAAAGCTTCTGCTGTATGTTACTTGTCTTTCTTTACCATGTCAGTATGAACTATTTATTTTATAGAAGAATTGAAGTGTGTGCTAATTTTATAGCTTTGAATGTTATGTTCCATATGACAAATATTACAAAAAGTTGATCAAACATGCAAATACACACAGACACACACATTGAAAACTGAGAGGAAAGTAGACTTTGTGTGAATTACTGGCACAGTGACACATTCTGAGACTTGGCATCTGAGTAAGATATTTAGTTTCTCACTTTTCACTCAGAAGTGTGTACCAAATATTGATAAAGGAATTTGGCATTATAAAGCCTGCAGTTGGTGGCTATTACACTTTCCTCATCATTACAGAAAATTTGAATCATACTCAAATTTCAGTTGTAAGTATTGTGGGGATATGAGTTATTCAGTTGGACTTGCTCTTTTTAAGCAACTTATAGAGTTGTGTTTCCTGTTTCAGGGGAAGTGTTTACATAGAAAATTAGCAGAAATAAGCTTGTAGGTTCAGGTTTAAAATGTTTCTGTGTGCAGTCTCTGTATAAAGTATCTACATGAGAATTAATTTCTATTTAGAACCAATGCTAAAGCTTTAGTTTTATCTTTAAAAAATCCTTAATTAAATGGAAAGACTTGGAAAAAATTATATTAAGTGAAGTAAGCCAGGCCCAAAGAAATATAGGTCCCATGGTTTCCCTTATTTGCAATATCTAGTATTTGTCTGAGTCAAGCAGAAAAGGTCAGATAAGGTGATGTTAGGGAAATGAACCCTAAGATATGTATTCAAATGTTTTTTTCTTTCATGAGATTGTTTCTAACGCATTTGTAAGATTATTTCTTTGTTGTTTTGTATGTCCCTCCCCCACAGTATAACCCCTGCTTTCCTGTATTTGATGTGGGTATAATTTGTGGAGGGGAAAAACAAATCGTTTAAATAGGGATACAGGTGGACTCATTGCAACACTGAGATGTATAAGTTGTTATGTCTAAAATGAACTTTACAACTTTGGTGCGGAGTTGGGGGGTTGGGGAGGATTGGGTGGGGAGGCAGGGAGGGGGGTGGATGAGAAGGGATGGGAAGGGGAAACAAAGGAGGAGGCTACAATGCTTGATAAGAAATGTACTCATTATCTTGCTCATGTAATTGTAACCCCTCTGTACAGTATTTTCATAATAAAAAAAAGATTAAAAAAATCCCTAATTAACCAGGCACCAGTGGCTCATGCCTACAACCTTAGCTACTCAGGAGGCTGAAATCTAATGATGTCATTTCAAAGCCAGCCCAGGCAGGAAAGTGTGTGAGACTCTTATCACCAATTATCCACCAGAAAAAACCAGAAGTGCAGAAAACCAGAGAAAACGGGAAGTGATACTGTGGCTCAAGTGGTACTGTTAGCCTTGAGCTAAAAATGGAGCTCAAGGATAGTGCCCAGACAGAGTTCAACCCCAGGAGTCACAAAAGAACTCCAGAAAACACTTGTTTACAAAGGAATTTCAATTCAATAAAACAGTTTAAGGTACAATGCATGCTGCTCAATGTCACCCCTTCCATCATTCCCCCTCATCTCAGCCCTACTCTCTCCCTCCGGATACCTGGTTCCACTGAGTGTAATGAATGACTATCACCTGTTCTTCCTCTCTTCCTTCATCTGTCTTTCCATTCATAGATCACTTTCCAGCCCGCAGATAATCTGTGCTCTTGCCATTATGTTAAAAAAAAAGCTTGAGGGCTTTCTACAATTTCTATAATATTTCTATATTTCTTTTCTATAATATTCCACCTTCTGCTGTGCTTCTGAAAATTTACCATCCAGATTTTTTGTATATGCGATGAGTTAAAAGACATGCTTGTGAATGTAATTTATACTCGTACGATTCATTTGAGAGATGAGCTCACAGTGAACTTTACAGTATAAATTTACAGTATAATTGGAAGTAACAACCATAAAAAAAAGTGTCATCTAGTTTCCCAGCAGGCATGACTTTCTCTTATATTTACATCCATCATCCTGGGAGACAATATTATAGTACAGTGGATATAAATATTTACCTGAGAAACAACAGGTTCATCAAATAATCAAGCATTAATTGTGTGTGTATGTCTCTGAATTTTCCCTAGACAATGAAAGGCTCTTCACTTAACTGTTATCTTCCCAATGTCTCCTGCCTTCCTTGTTGGAGCATTTACTCAGGTTCAGTGATGACCTTATTGGAAGACACAGCAGTGGCCATCAGATGATCGTCTCTGTGTTCAGATGCCACAATGATGAGAAAAGAGATGCTTGGTTGTGACTCAGTTTGAGGGCATTGTCACAGGATGTACCTGAACTAGCCACATCCTCCCAGGTCCATCTACTGTATTTTGGATTCTAGCTTGGCTCAAAACCCAAACTGTCATGGCTGAAGTTTCTTAAGTTAGTTTATTTTATTGTTATTATAGAGATGATGTACAGAGGAATTACAATGACATGAGTCAGGTAATGAGTACATTTCCTTTCCAAAGTGTCTTCTGTCCCCTTGCTCTCTCTCAGTCCCACCCTCCGTTTCTACCCACAAGTTGTATAGTTGACTTTCATCATTGACCAGTGAGCTCCACTGTTGCACATTTTTACCCTTTTTCCCTTGAGCTCTGTACCCTACCTGAGCCCTCCTGAAGACATATACACGAATAGACCATACATAAAGAAAAGAGTCCAACCTTTCTTTGATTTGTTGTGTTTCTGGATCTCATTCACCCGAATGATCACAAACAAGACCATACTAAAGCTACCAGCACAACTATGTTTATTGCAGCATTATTTACCATAGCTAAGATCTGGAACCAACCCAGATGCCCCTCAGTAGATGAATGGATCAAGAAAATGTGGTATATATACACAATGGAATTCTATGCCTCCATCAGAAAGAATGACATTGCCCCATTTGTTAGGAAATGGAAAGACTTAGAAAAAATTATATTAAGTAAGCCAGGCCCAAAGAAACATAGGTCCCATGGTTTCCCTTACTTGCAATAACTAGTATATGTCCGAAACAAGTGGAAAAATTCTTTTAAGATGATGCTAGGTGAAATAAAACCCAAGTAAGGACACAAGTGGTTTTTTCTTTCTTGCTATTGTTTCTAGCATATTTATCAGGTGATTGTTTTGTTGCTTTGTATGTCCCTCCCCCATGGTATAACCCCTGTTTTCACTGTATTTGATGTTGGTAGAATTTGAGCAGGGGAAGGGGGAAAAACAAATTGTTTAAGTAGGGATACAGGTGGACCCATTGCAACAATGAGATGTACAAAATGCTACATTTGGAAAACGAACTTTACAACTTTGGTGGGGATGTGTAGTTGTAGAGATGGAGGGGGAGTGATAGTAAGGGATAAACAAAAGAGGAGGCAACAATGCTTGATAAGAAATGTACTTATTGGGGCTGGGAAGGTGGCTCAGTGGTAGAGTGCTTGCCTTGCATGCATGAGGCCCTGGGTTCAATTCCTCAGCACCACATAAGCAGAAAAAGCTGGAAGTGGCGCTGTGGCTCCAGTGGTAGAGTGCTAGCCTTGAACTAAAGAGTTGAGGGCAGCACCCAGGCCCAGAGTTCAGGCCCCATGACTGGCAAAAAAAAAAGAAATGTACTTATTACCTTGCTCATGTAATTGTAACCCTTCTGTACGGTATTTTTACAATAAAAGAAAACTTTAAAAAAAGAAAAAAAAAGAGAATAGAATCATCAAAAAATAAAAAAAATAAGAAAAGAAAAAAGAGATCTCGTTTCCACATCTTCGAGTTTGATTTGATATATATTTATATAAAAATGAAGAGGCACATAGACCTTATACCTTCATTTGTCTCTTACAAATATCTTCTCATATAGTGAGACCAAAGCTGAAATTCCTACTGCAACATTGAAAAAAACCCTCTTCAATTCCTGCTTCATCCTTATGAGCAGGGATGGTGTAGAACCCATAGCGTTATTTCTGTTCTTGAGAGCTTAGGGGACAAATACTATGGGATTTTGTTAATGTATGCTTCCTTGGAAAGCTAAGAAAAGAAACACAAGGTAGGATTAGATATCTGTCTAAATAATCTTCTGCCATAGCAGAAGATAAGGACATAAAAATTTTAGTCTTCACCCATTTGCCAGTGGCTCACGCATGTAATCTTAGCTACTCAGGGGCTGAGATTTGAAGATTACTGTTCAAAGCCAGCCCAGCAAAGGAAAGTCCCAGGAGACTCTTGTCTTCAGTTAACTACCAAAAAGGTAGAAGTGGATCTATGGCTCAAGGGGCAGAGTGCTAGCCTTGAGCTAGAAAGCTCAGGCATCCAGGGCCTGAGTTCAAGCTCCAAGATCAGCACATGCTCACACACACACTCACACACACACACACACACACACACACACACACACAATTGTCTTGCTGATTACTGTCAATAAAAATGTCATGAGACCAATGTATCATAAAGCTTGTACCTGAAGACATAACAGTCAGTAACAATTAATAATTCAGTCTCCTGGAAGAGCTACACAGCTCCAAATAGCAAAGTGGTATGAACTCTAGTTGAAGAACCAATGAGAAATTTAAAAATGTGGTATTTGATCTCGTCATTAAAAATGGTTTACAACTATAGCTAAAAGCTAATGAGTTATTAGACTGCTTCTCTATAATTAGATGATATTTTGTCAATACAACTATAAAAGTATAATTTAAATTTCATCTTCTGGCATCAACTTTTCTGGAATTATAGGAAACACTGCAGGCACCTGTCAACATTCACTCACTTGCTCAGTGTAGCAGAAATGTGGCTGATTTGAAACAAAGACTGGTGGATCCGCACAAATAATGTCCCCGATTACGTAGTTTCTAGAAGATTAATTTCTCTTTTCTAGTGAAAATAAGACTGAACATCCTACATAGGAAAAACCCTGGCTACTGTCTCCAATGTCCCAGAAAGCTTTCCTTACCTCTGCTGAAATGGGACAGGATCATTGCCTCCTCCTTGAACTGATCTTGCCTGAATCAGATCCTACTTTACTGAAGATTAGTGTGCAAATTACAAATGATGTGTAATCAATGAGTTGTCGATTCAATACATAGCTATGTAGTCTGCATTATTTTCCAAACAATGTGCTTGAATTGAGCAAAGGTAATCTATCACAGTAATTAATGAAACAAGATGTATGCATATGTGGATGCATTATTATAAATGGGCTTTTCTCCCTGTGGTCTGATCAGTTAGATGAGGACATATGACCTCGATTAAGAAAAGAAAAGTCAGCTGACTGGGCACAGGACAAGGAAAAGAAATTCAATCCAACATTTGGTATCTAGTATCTAACTATTGTCTCTTGCATTTGTAGCCTTTACTGTAAAGAAAATGCAGTGACACTGTGATCAATATTTAATCTTTGAAATTAAAAACTTACTATTGCCTTTAAATAAATTATTCTGAAAGCATTTCAATGCTTTCCTCTTTGTTAAATGGCACGCTGTGTATAAAATACACAATAAGAGATGAAACCAAGGGACCAGGCAGAAGCTTTCAAAATCATCAGGATGGCAAGGTTTTTGTTTTCTGTTTTTGTGTTTTGCTTTTGTTTTTGTTGGGTGTGGGCCTGAACTCTGGGCCTGGGCGCTGTCCCTCAGCTCTTCAGCTCAAGGCTAGTGCTCTACTACTTGAGCCACAGCACCACTTCCTGCTTTTTCTGCTTATGTGGTGCTAAGGAATCACACCCAGAGCCTCATTCATGCAAGGCAAACACTCTACCACTGAGCCACCTTCCAGCCCCAGATGGCAGTTCTTAAAAACAAGACAGAAATTGAATTGCTGGCCATGGGCTAGGGCCAGCATAGCGAGAAGACATTTCTATGCTGGGCTATGTATGTGCGTGATCAGGACCTCCAGCACTGCTCAGCCTAGATGGAAAGGTTTAAAGGGTCAAGCTGTATAAACTGGAAACCCAGAAATAAGGATTAAAGGACATTGTTACAGCACAGAAATCAATTCAACCGGGGCTGGGAAGGTGGCTCAGTGGAAGAGCGCTTGCCTTGCATGCATGAGGCCCTGGGTTCGATTCCTCAGCACCACATAAGCAAAAAAGAAAAAGGCCGGAAGTGGCACTGTGGCTCAAGTGGTAGAGCACTAGCCTTGAGCTGAAGAGCTGAGGGACAATGCCCAGGCCCAGAGTTCAGGCCCCACGACCGGACCCAAAAAAAAAAGAAAAAAAAGAAATCAATTCAACCTGTAGAACTTGGTTTGCACTTGCACTTTGTGGCGAAATGGATTTTTACTTTATGAAAATGCCTGTAATATTTAGTGGGATTTAATTTTTCTCCATGTTAAATTAGGATTTGGTTCTGATAGGATCTAAAATTTGTTCATAAGTAAGTTTAGCTAGACAGAAAAGAACAGTCTCAGAAGAACATTAACTGAACCCAGACCACCTATTTGCTTATCAGTTTGTATTTATTCAGAATTTATTGTCATATATTAAAAGCAGATTAAATTATAGACAGATTAATTTACAAAACTCATAGTTAGGATAGTGATTGATTGTTTAATACACTGTACTGGACAATTTGTTTTATACAGAAGCACAATAGAGCATTATAGAGTCTTATTACCAGGAAATTCCTACACAATACAAATTTGTAAGCAAATACCTAATCACAAAATAAATGGAAAACAAGTTAAACCAATGATTAACCCAGAAAAAATTCTAAAGTAACAAGTATACTCTAAAATCATCTTCAACATTAATTTTAAAACTGTGAGTTAAAATAGCATGATATTCCATTTATTTTGGGACTTGAAGTCAGGGCCTGAGCATGGTCCTGAGTTTTTGTGTGACAACTGCACTTTGGCTTTTTGCTCATTAATTGGGGATAATACTCTCACAAACTTTCCTGCCTTGGCTGGCTTTGAACCCTGATTTTTAGATCTGAGCCTCCTGAGTAGTTAGGATTACAGGCATGAGCTACCCATGCCTGGCCTGAAATTCCATTTTAATTTCTACCTTTGGAAAGTCCTTAAGAGTACTATTCACATATTGGTGGATACAAGCAAATTTAAACTTTTCTAAACTTCTACAGAGGATTAATTGGTAAATTTTTCAAAATGAAGCTTAAGCAAGCATCAGACCTCTTAAGATATTTAATGCAATTTTCCATTTATACTAATTCAATGTATATATTCAAATAAATTGATTAAAATATGTGATAGACCATATTGGTGATAGACCATATTGGTAGTTATTGACATTACCAAAAATTCTAATAACATACTAATGGTCAACAAATTCTACTTCATATACCTTATAATGTAATGTTTATTTTTCTAAGCCATCTATATACTTAATCATTTATGTATATAATATGTATCTATCTAAGCCATATATTCATGTAATATTTTATAAGTACATGTTTGTATTTATTTCTAAGTATCTTTATGACTGTTTACTTTTGTTTCCAAAAGGATTATTAGTTTCCCATAAATAAAAATTAGATTTAATTTAGTTAACATTAGTTTCTAAAGTTAAATACAATGAAATAAATAACAATTGTAGTTGGGCACTTGTGGCTCATGCCTGTAATCCTAGCTACTCAGGAGGTTGAGATCTGAGGATACCTAGCAAGAAAGTCCATGAGACTCTTATTTCCAATTAACCACCAGAAAACCGGAAGTTGCACTATGGCTCAAATGGAAGAGTGCTAGCCTTGACCTGAAGAACTGAGGCCCAAGCCCAGGCCCAGGCCCAGAGTTCAAGTCCCACGACCAACCAAAAAAATAAAAAGACAATTGCTACTTACAAATAAGACTGAGAATTCCCTAACTTAGAAGAATGGTATCAGTGGATTTTCTTTAAAAAAAATAGAAAAATGTATGAAAACATACATTTGTTTGGGGTTTTAAAATTAATTTTCCAGAGCAAACAAGGCCTGTAAACTGCTCCTGAGGGTCATAAATGCAGTAAGTTAAGGCAACGGTTACATTACATAAGTATAACATTGCAGTGAAAACATGCCATTGCAATTGAAAAGACCCCACCACTAGGTCATCCTAGAATTATGAATGAAGTGTTACTGTAGGTTAATTAGTCCTGAGCTCTTTAAGTGCATTGCACAATTTCACACACTAGTCTTCAGTCCTGGTACACTACATAGTTTATCTGCAAGCTCAATAGCTATTAATACTGTATTCCTCAAAACATTATATGAAAATGATTGATCAAACAGCATTCTAAACATTCACACAATAAGAACAAAGTAGGATATTCTTAGGAGAGGATCACAAGGGTTCAATCGCTAGATACCTATGATCATATAAAAGGATGCTTCTCGAAATGGAAACATGAGTTTTTTTCTTTTTAAAAACTTTATTTTAAGACATAATGGTTTAAAATCTTACACACATGGAAAAAGACAGACATGAGCACAGTTGAGCAGAGTTTAGTCAGAAAACTTTTTTATGCTTGCCAGCCAATAGTGAAGCTGAACTTCTGGAAGCATGGCATGCTTCAGGACCAAAGGAAATGAGAATATTTTTTTTAATTACAATGTTTGCCGTTCATTTTTTTCTTTCCTTTCCCCCTGGTTTTATTTCCTTTGTTGGTTGTTTTGATTTCTGTACCTTTTGTCTTGTATGTTAAGTTTATCTGATTTGAGGAGGGAAAGGGGAAGCATAGAAATGTTGGGACAAAGGGTGAACCAATCCGGTGGTGATACCCACTAGACACAATGTTAGAAATGAACTAAACAACTTTGTGGAGAGAGAATAAGGGAGGGGATGAAATGTACTCATTACTTAACTTATGTAACTGTAACCTTTCTGTATATCACCTTTACAATAATTTTTTTTAAAAAGAAGTTAAGAGTAGTAAACACTGGGTGAAGAAACGCCTTTTAAAACTGCTGTAATAAAATAACTCTAATAGCTTTCCATTAAAAAATGACTTCATCATTAGGTGATGGCAATAATTTTAAAAGGAGTTTAATAAACAAAGTTTAAGCATTATATTTTATCAACAAATCTGTACTTCTCCTCTGCCATCGATTTTCTTTCTTATTATTAAAGCTTGGAACTGAAACATTTTTAAATTGAAATAATTGCTCAGCATATTTAAGGAGAAATCACCCCCCAAAAAAACAGTAAAAAGAAAAATATTTTTGTATCTTATTTATTCTGGTCAATATTTTCCCACATAGTCAAATGTTTTTTTTCATGAATTATATACCAGTGTCTGGAGCTATTTATAAAATTTTTTTAGATCAAATAAAGAAAAACTATCAGAGTGAACAGACTGAATCTTTAGCTATTGAACATATTGTATGTGGTTAAAGTGAAATATTAAGAGAATATACCATATGTTGTTTTCCAAAAAAGTTGAAATTTACAATGGAGAAAATTCTTCGTTAGTTATTCATTCGTTTAATCAACTGCTGAAGTAACAGCCTTGAACATTTCAGAGACTTAGCAGATGTTTGTGAAGAACATCTATGATAATATTTTGCATCTGGACAGTGGCTGCAATATGGACTGTATGCTAATGGGCAGAAGAGAATAAAGTCATTAAGTAATTTTGTGTCGAGAGAATACAGCATAATGTGACAAATGTTAATTATTCATCAATAGGAAGAAGTTCAAAGAAATGTTTCTGCTTGTTTTTAAAAAGGTTTGACATTTCAAACAGGAATAAAATCTATAATATTGTGAAAAATTCAGCAATGTCTACATGTTAATGAATAATATTTTACCTTTGAAGTGGTTAAAGTTTATTTTCAACTATAAAAAAACCACTAAATTGGGAAAAACAGTGGAAGGTATACCATTGTACTCTTAACCTAACTTGTGGGATTGTAACCTTTGTACAAATTATAATAAAAGTTAAAAATATGTGTTTAGAGATACATGTTTACATTGATAAACAATTAACCCACTGCTACAGGGAAATGAATTCTTCTGAAGAGTTTATTGTTACCCACTGGATGATTAATCATTATTTTGTTACCTTAATTTAATGATATATTCAGTTAGGGAACTAACATTTTAGGTAGTATTTGATAATGTAAATATCACATGTATGCTAACAAAAACAGAGCCCACAAACACCTCTCAGCTGTAATGCTCCAAAGATCTTTTCCCCTAAGCCAATTTTGTTCACAACTACTTTTCTCAAGCCAAAGGGTCTTTTGTTGTTGTTGTTGTTGGTGGTGGTCATGGGGCTTGAACTTAGGGCGTAGGCACTGTCACTCAGCTGTTTTGCTCAAGGCTAGCACTCTACCACTTGAGCCACAGCTCCACTTCTGATTTTCTGGTGGTTCACTGGAGATAAGTGTATAATGAACTTTCATGGCCTGGCTGGCTTTGAACCATGATCCTCAGATCTCCGCCTCCTGCGTAGCTAGGATTACAGACATGAGCCAGCAGTGCCCATCTTGGCTTAAGACTCTTACCAGAAGCTGTATCACTGAGCAACATTAGTTTCATGCCTTGTATATATTCAGCATAATTGTCTATCTTTCTGATCCATTTAGCATGCTGAATACCAGATCCATTACCTAATTCACTCTGCCAGACATCTCTACTTCCATTCACTTTACACGGGGTCATCACTGCTAGCCATCCACAAGCCACCATTACCAACTTCTGCTAATTTTTGTTTGTTGTTATGTTTGTTTTAATAAGCCACTCTAATGGGTTTACAATGAAGTGTCATCTCTCCTTCCTCCCTCCCTCCCTCCCTCCCTCTCTCCCTCTCTCCCTCCCTCCCTCCCTTCCTTCTTTCCTTCCTTCCTTCCCTTCCTTTCTTCCTTGCTTCCTTCCTTCCTTCCCTCTTTCCCCCTTCCTTCCTTCCTTCCTTCCTTCCTTCCTTCCTTCCTTCCTTCCTTCCTTCCTTCCTTCCTCACTTCCTTCCCTCCTTCCCCCTTCCTTCCTTCCCTTCCTTCCTTCCTTCCTTCCTTCCTTCCTTCCCTGCTTCCTTCTTTCCCTCCCTTTATCTTTCTTTCCTGTTGTTTTCACATTGGTACTGCTGTTTGAACACAGAGCTATGTGTTCTTTCTTGACTTATTTTGCTAAAGGCTGGAGCTCAACCATTTGTGTCACAAGCGTCTCACCTTATTATCTAGTTTTATTTTTCTCTAATACTGTTGCACATATCATGTCGTGGCTATCCATTTGGTTCTCTTTTGACAAAACATGACCAATAATTATGCCAAATTTAAATTCACTCATTTACTTATTATTTACTTTTAATGGCAACTTAAAATTGTTGTTGTTGTCATTGTCATCATCATCATCATCATCATCATCATCATCATCATCATCATCATCATCATCATCATCATTTTGTGCTTGTCCTGGCAGTAACTGAGGTCCTGGGCACTGTCCCAGAGCTATTTTGCTCAAATCTAACACCCTACCACTTGAGCCAAAGCTCCACTTGTTGCTTTTTGCTGGTTAATTGGAGATAAGAGTCTCATTGACTTTGATACTGGCTTCAAACCATGTTACTCAGATCTCATCCTCCTGAGTAGCTAAGATGCTGGCACTGACAAATTTGAAATTATTTAATTTTAATTTTTCTGAGATTTTATTTTTATACACCAGTGTGGAATTTCACCAGACACTCCTTTCTGCATCTATTGATGCTAGCATATTTTCCATTAATTTTTAAGATATGGTGAACTATTTTGACTAAATTCTGCCAATAATTCAGTCTTGAAATCATGACCAAATCTCATTAGATTAATTTCATTCCTCAAAATTAACTTTAAAGGAAAAAATAGACTTAATAACAGTATTTGTTTGAATGTGTTCAAAATAAAAACTGTCTATAAGAAATTTTATCTAGTTTATTGGAAAAGCAATATAATGGGAATGAATGATTAAAATCTTATTAATATAGTCATTAATGATTTACAATAGAATTTAAAGTTTTTTTGTTAGAAAGATGTATCTATAAGCAAAGACAAGTTTCTCTTTAAACCTAACTTTCTCCATCGCTGACACAAACAAATTATACTTAGCATATCTGTGAACATGTCTCATGGAAGTTGAAACAGTGTGGTAAAAGAAAGAGGGCCTTGAAGTGAGTTTACCTGAGATGAGCTCTGAAATTGAAGAAACCTGTTAAAATTCTGTGGTTTATTGTTTGTACAAAGCCATCATACACACACACACACACACACACACACACCGAGATTATGTACATTTGGATATAGACGTATATAGACATAAATACACATATATGTATCTTGACTTGTGCCTATAGTTTTTCCTCGTTTACTTCATTTGCTGTGCATATTCATATGTTATTACTCTTCTGCCCCACTAATACTACTGTTAATATCTTTCATTGTAGTAGATTCCAAAAGAAGATTCTCATGGTATCTGTTATGCATATAGTACAATAGATTTTTAAGATTCACAAAGTTATGGATGTAGAAGTAGAAAATCCCAAGATCAAAGATCTCTGGTAAGATATTGGGACCTCTTATTGACACTTCACTTGTTATTTATAATTAAAAGTAATCTAAAAATAATGCAGATAAACAGTAAAGGAAATATACATAAGATGGGTCTCATGGATAGCCAAAAAATACATGTCAGCATAGAAATGTAAACATCTTAAGCTGGATGAAGAGGAAATGATCACAACAATCTCAAGAGTCTTGCAGGTGGCCTTCGTGTACACCTGGATTGTTTGGCTGGCACAGCTGCCCGCAGCACAGGACAGCAAGAGTCCTGAGCTGTCTGCTGATGTTTGTGAGCAATGTTCTCAATCAGTTTCAAAACCAGAGCATCTTCAATTTTTCTGTTGTCTCAGACCTTATGTTACAAATGTGCCTCAAACTCTTCTAACAAATGAATCCATAAAGATAGAAAGATACAGACTGCTCCATGTTACTTGTCATGACTGACAATTCTGTGAACATGACAGTGGAATCTCATGTGAAAATCGGAAAAGCAGTCTCTCTGTTATCTGTTTTCTACAATGAAGATTATATTGCTATTAATATTGGTCTACGAATCAATTTGACCAAATGTTACCGGGATTTTTGATGTCAAACATACACAAAAGACCACAATAGATTGAAAGTGAGACCATATTGCAGTGGTTTACTTTAGATCAGGAAAGTTTAAACTGGAAGCTAGCAGCTTCTGCCTCTTGTATGCTACTCAGGAGGCAGATATTTGAAGATGACAGAGGAGAAAAGTCAATGAGACTCATATCTCCATTTAACCAATGAAAAAACCAGAAACACAGAAAAACATGCAACTCAAATGTTAAAGCTCCTGCCTTGAGTGAAAAGGTCAAGCAAGAATTGTAGACCCTGAGTTCAAGCCCAAATATGTGCCTCAGAACCCTCCCCCACATCTAAACATTTGAACTTGATATGATTAATCAAGAAAAATTGAAGAATAGTTACATGACAGATGGAATATTTCAATAAAATGACAATAGGATGAATAATGACACAAAACAATCCTACTCTTTGTTTTATCTTTGGAAGATCTTATTGGAATCTTTGCATTAAAATATGTTACTCATGGGATTCTACAAAGATTTAATTTGCATATGATATCCAATATTTCCTGAGGCTGCCTGTGTTCAAGAGAGAAGTGTAGGAATTCTTATTTTTTTCTCATTGAGTCACATCAGTATATCATTATATTCCAGACAGAAATTAGATACATGTTGATCACACTTAGAAATCACAAAAACCTAGGGGCTGGGAAGGTGGCTCAGTGGTAGAATGCTTGCGTTGCATGCCTGAGGCCCTGGGTTCGATTCCTCAGCACCACATGAGCAAAAAGAAAAAAGCCTGAAGTGGCGCTGTGGCTCAAGTGGTAGAGCGCTAGCCTTGAGCTGAAGAGCTGAGGGACAGCGCCCAGGCCCAGAGTTCAGGCCCCACGACTGGACCCCAAAAAAAAATCACAAAAACCATCTTGATAGGTTTCCCTTCTTTTCAGAGAGAAATTTTAATCCACCAGAGTTTCACATATTTTTTTTCTAATTTTCCAGATGGAAATAAAACTTTGATATTTTTAAGTTATGACCAGTTGTACTCTGTCCTATTACTATGTCATGAACAGAGTTACAACAGAGTTAAGAATCCCATATTTTGAATAAGAGCTTTGATACATCTTCCCATGAGGAAAAATCACCAGGTCCTGTGGGCAAAGGAGTTTGGGTTTGATGTTGGACTGAAGGGGCACCATTGTGCTTTTCTTAGCAACCATAAATCCTGCAGCAACAGCAAAATCGTTATTTTTGCCAGCCAGGGAGCCCAACTCTCATTTCAAAGTGGAATTCAACAATACAGGGAGCAGCAGCCTTCTCATTGTGCAAGCCTTCCTAATTGTTTGTCAGGGACCAGTCTGATAATCTCAACAAATGAAGTTTATTTTTCATTTCAAGCGATTTAGGCAAAATGTAAAGAACTGCTTTCTTTTCTCCTTCCACCCGAGGATTTGGATTGTCCACAAAACATTTTACAAACATACAGAGAATGCAGGGGACAGGAGCTAGAAGATGATGTAAGACATAGTAAGCATATTGGTGTAATTAGATCTGGAAATTATGCACCGAAGAATAATGATGTTGAATAAAAGAAAAAACACAACAAAAGGGAAAGCTATATCATAAATTACTATTAATTATTTTCTCACCTAGATTAGACTCTAAATATAAGGTGAAACCTACTCAGTCTCAAGTTTTAAGTCAACTAAAATCATTTTTACTAAAATTTTTGGTCCTCTGACTCTTCATGCATTGCTTAATTTGTTTCAAAATATTTCAATTAAAACATAATCCCATCAATATTTTGAGATCTTCTTCAGTCTGGTTAAGCTTTTCAGTTCCTTAATATAGCTTATTACTGACCAAGGGAATTAGATTATACTTTCATGTTACAGTGATTTTCATCTGCATTCAAAAAGTCTAACTGATTCTGACTATGACATTGAAGTTAATTAGGGAGTGTTTAGTAGTTACAGGATGTTAGGCAGTAAGCTAAAGTGGAGAAGACAAGGGTACTTATAGCTGAGCAGAAATACAACTTGTTCTGACTGAACCTGTTACTGATTAAGGATGTGAAATCCAAACTAGCATTCCAAAATAATCAAACACAAGGTTATACACTAATGAAATACACAATTAGATTCAAGAGCAGAGAATAAAAATAGATGTTCAAAAATGTGTCTGACTCACACACCACCTGTTAGGGAGGAACACAAATGCGCAACGTCTATGTGCCTCGGACCACACAGAATAGTATTTATTGAAATGAACTCCAGGGAATGGAAACGAGGATTTTTCTTTATTGTTTTTGTTATCTCTTCTCTCTGTATTGTTTGTTCATTTATCTGTGTTTAGGAAGGTGAGGGAGGCAGAGAAATGGAGGGACAAAAGGTGAACAAATGCAGCAGTGGTACTCACTACACAGTATGTGAAAATGAACTCTACAACTTGTGCATGGAAATGGGAGGGAAAAACTGAGGGAGAGAAAAAAAGGGGTGACATTGTCCAAAAAGAAATGTAGTCTTTACCTGAACTATCTAACTGGAAACCCTCTATACATCACCTTTACAATAACAAGTAAACAATAAAATTAGAAAAAAGAAAAAAACGTACATGAGAACAAATTTATAAAGATATATGACTGTCCAGGACATGTGTGAGAGAGTGTGTGTGTGTGTGTGTGCGCGCGCGCGTGAACTTGTATGAGAATGAATGGGGGAGGGAGGGAACTTTGTGACTATTCAGTTTTGGTACTATAAATCAAACTCAGTGTATGTCCACTTGCTAGACTGGCTCATTGTCACTGTGATCCATCCCTGCTCAGCTGTGAATATTTAGACCACTACCTGGCTCCAGTCCTAGTGGGAATAGCCACTGGTCATCTAAATCTATTAATTGTTCCATAAGGAAACAAATTCCTCATTCCATAACCAT
The DNA here is from genome assembly GCF_000151885.1 of Dipodomys ordii. Classification (NCBI taxonomy): domain Eukaryota; kingdom Metazoa; phylum Chordata; class Mammalia; order Rodentia; family Heteromyidae; genus Dipodomys; species Dipodomys ordii. Next base: position 1,625,486 of record NW_012267286.1, read on the forward strand.
ACAAAATAATTGCATCATCAGACCAGTAGCAAACAGGATCAACAGCAGAGGTGGCAGTCTTAAAAACGTTGAAGTTCTATTTGTTTGTTTGTTTTCTTGGATAGTGGCTTGGATAGTTCTTTCTTGGCCTTTTCATTTATGGCAAATGCTCTGCTGCTTGATCCACACTGGCATGTCCAGCTCTTTGCTAGTTAGCTGGAGATAAAAATTTCAGTCTCTTGGATCTGTATGTCCGTTTTGTCAAGTTACACTCAGAGACGTGGTTTATTATAGAAAGTGTATCTATCTATCTATCTATCTATCTATCTATCTATCTATCTATCTATCTATCTATCTATCTATCTATCTATCTATGTATAATGTATATAGGAAAAGGTGCTTAGAGTGAAATCCAGAACAGAAACTTCCAGATAAACTCTTCTGTGGGAGTTGAGTTGTATGAAAACACGCTTTAATACTTCTGGCATCAATGAATTAAAGCACATAATTAAGTGTTCAAAAGTACAGGCTCATGCTTGTGTGCTCATTACTAACCTCAGTCAATGAAGGAGAATCACGATCTTAGCCTTATCTGTACAACTAGTATGGTATGCAAGATCTCAAACACATTAACACTTCTACCAAGCATAACAATGCAATACTTAAGTACTTACAGTGCTTAGGGGCTATTTAAGACATGCTTTTCTTGATATATGTACAATTTGAGCAACCATGAAACTTACTTTCTCCTAGATACTACAAGCTCCATAAGCACAGTAATAGAAATGATAGTAGCAATAGTAATAGCAGTGGTAGTAGTAGTAGTAGTGAAATCTAGTAGTAGTGAAAAGTAGGTTTATATAGTAAACCAAATATTCTTGACTGATAAGTGTTTACAATTAGAAAAACTAAAATCTCCAGCAAATGAGCCCCTGTCATTTCTTACACAGTGATAAAATTCGACTTGATATCACCAAATTTAGATAAGGATACCCATTTCCTAATCATTGTTACAATTAATAAGTAGATCCTTTTGATTGTCTGAAACAAAACATCATCAGACAAGTAGGAAACAAGAAACAGCAGAGGTGGCAGTATTAAGAATGCTAGAGTTCTATTTGTTAGTTTTGCTTTGATAGTGAAGAAGTGAAAAGCCAGGCATCTCAATATGCCAGGTATATTCTTCTGGAAGAAAAATAAAGGTAGTTAATTTGGTTCTATCAGGTGCTTCCATAGAAATTTTCTTGTAGAAGCTCCAAAACTGCCAAAATCTAACTTCTAGAAGCAAAAGTGGGTTTCTTGGTGGCTCAAAGTATATATTATCTCTAGAAAATAATGTCTAAAGTGCTCCTAGGAGATGGCTCTAAGTACTTAAAGAAATAGAATATGATCACTCCAAATTATTTTACTTTCCTGAATAACAAATTAAACAAGGTGTTAAATTTGTTCCAAATAGCACCCTCTCCAAATTCCCCTGTGTTAAAGGTTTGGTCTCAGGCCATGATGTGACTGGCAGGTGACAGTCTTTAAATGTTGGGGGCAGTGTGGGAAGAGTGACCTTGGAAAAGTTATGGCAACTTGGCATCTGCCTCTGTGCTTCCAAGTTGCCATGTAGTGAACATGCCAATGCTCACTCTGGACTCCTGCCCAGAAATCCTTCCTGCCTTACTATGTTCTGAACATAGTGGGTCCAGCCAATCAGAGGCTGAGCCCTCAGTTACAGTGAGCCAAACAAAATAAAGCTTTTCTTCAGAACAATTGATCCCCTCAGATATCTTGCCATAGTACTAGAAAGCTTACTAAGACATAGCGCTGCAAAGAAAGGCATACGAAGTCATTAAATAATTAGTGTTTCTGGATTATATACACAAATACTTAGTGGTCAAATGACTTTTCTATATTTACTGTATTCAATTTTGTGGATCTCAGAGTAGGGAGAATAGAAAACTGGTGATAAACTGGCTAAAATACCATCAGAGGCGTGATTTGTTCTTTATAGTGGATAAGGTTAGACTCAACAGAAGTAAAGATTAGATTCATAGTTAACATAATTAACAGTGTGATATGATGGATTATTAAGTTTTAGAGGTACAGAATGTTGGGTTTAAAGTAGGGATTAATTTTTGCTGAAGTAAATTTAAAATGCAGACTTAAGAAATCATGGCATGTTCTGTGTGGTATAAAATGGTTCAAATCTTTCACATACACCAAATGGATTACTCTGAGTTCTTTCAGTACAAGGCTTACATTTGTATATTGTCTGGGTAATGATAGGATTAGAGGCTTAACTTATAGATGGTTGATAGCTTTTGATAAAAAATAAATTCTATCCAAAGTAACAGACCACCTTGAAGATAAAGCAGTAGCCCTGGATTTAAAGAGAAACAGTATAAAGGTGTTTGGTGTCTTAGAAAATTATGTGGGTGAAAAGCTTAAGCCCTGTGCAGGAAGGGGAGATACATTAAAATAGAAGGCATGGAATAAATGGCCTTATTAAGGTTATCAGCAAGAATGTGGTAAACCAATAGGAATAAAAGATATTTCAAATGATTGCTTACTGAATCATACTATTTTTAGGCATGGTAAGCCCGTGCTAGATGTTCTAGGGAAAGTATGATTGGGATCTGATTTTTATCCAAGTAAAATTTCTCTCAGAAAAATATGGTATTGGCATCATGTCAAACACTATCAGGTGTACTGCTCTTTCACAGAAACTGCACAATTAGGTGGCACCACTATTAATCACTGCAGGAATGTGAGATTTCAAGGGCACATTCAGGACTAGCATGATCAGGTGTGGGAGTAAACAAGGTAGAGGAAAATGACACAAAATTCTCAAAATTCAGTGAGTTGTAAGAGTATTCAAGTTATTATCTTAAAAGATGTGAACACTTGTCTCCTTTTCTTCTTCCCCTCCCCCTCCCCCTTCCCCTCCCCCTCCCCCCCTCCTCCTCCACTTCCTCCTCCTCCTCCTTTGCCAGGATTAGAATTTAAACTCAGGGCCTCATGCTCTTGCTTAGTTTTCTCGCTCAAAGCTGTTCTCTGACACTTGTGTCATACCTTCATTTCCACCATTTTGATGGGCAATTGGAGATAAAAATGTCTTGGACCTACCTGCTTTCATTAGTTTCCTTAGATCACAGCCTCCTGAATAGCTAGCCTTAAAGTCATCAGCCAGTGGAGCTCTTGTTCTATTTAATGAACAGTTTTTAAGTGAAAATCAAAACAGAATGCTTACTCGAATTTGGAGTTTACTAGAGTGCTTTTAAATGATATAAGTGTTTCCAATAAACAAAAACTGCCTTCAACAATTTTCAAATTGAAGCACTGAAAAAATCAAGCCTTCCAGAAACTTATTGCATTAAATCTTTAAACATAAACTTGATAAATTTAGGAGTTAATTTGCATACTTTCAAGACGGTAATTAAGAATTTATAATAGTATTATAAATGGATGAAATACTTCTTCAATGCACATTGTGAAATTATCAATTTAAATTGCAATGGGATTACTACTTATTAAAATTTATTTTCACATGAATAGATTTTATTTTATCTACTATGGGGTTAGATCTGATTGTACTTGTTGCATTGAATTTATAAGTAGAAAAGAGATATGATTTATTATGTTGACAGTGCTACCAATTTGTGACATTTGTAAAATTCTATAAGAAATGCAAAACATTGGCAAAGTAAGGAAAAACTATAACCAGTAACACTGATGTAGCTATACAATACTAACCCCAGTTACATCTTTTCAATTGTATTGGTGATACTAACACATCTTTGTAATATATATCAACAGGTGTAATATTGAAGTATCATTCCATTTTCAATCTTTTTCACTGAGTGAGTAGACTAAATGTAGCCTAACAAAAGAGACACAGATTGTCTGACCTATAAAGGGTGAGGGTTTTTCAGTTATCTCATCTTTGAAAATAAGCCATGTGTCCAGGGTCAGGATTTTTAGTAAGACAGAAGCTGGGTCCTCTATATCTCCTTTGGGTAAAGTTACACATGGACTTCTTAAAGATACTAAGTTTGGTGCTCATAGTCTCACATAGGAGAAGAAAAATGGAAAACAAACAAACTTCTAAGTAATGATTCCCTTCACCTTAAAGTTTGTTCTGTTTATTTTTAGCAGAAATGTGTGTACACATGAAATAAAAACTAAAGAGAGTGTGAGATGGCTTTAAAAGCCATTCTAAATATACATGATTAACTATGCAAGAATTTTCAAACTACTAGTACTCACTAACTAAAACACTAGACTGATTGTCATGACAGTAATAGGAGAATTTTCACATTCTGGCATGATTCATTTAAGTACACTTACCTTATAGAATTTACTTTTAGAAAATACTAGCAGAACTGAAAAAAAGAATTTTATCTCTAAGTTAATAATTTTTGTTAATTTGTGGTTCAAGGCATCCCTCCACTCAATTGAAACCCTGCTCAATTTCTGAGGGCTTCAAGATGGCTATTTTAATATTGTAGTGGAAGCAGAAGAATCTTGTTTTAGCTATAGCAGATGTTTTTTAACTGGAGGAATTGTATATAGGCAGAATTAATCTATTGGAGAAATACAAAAATCTCAAAAATTGTTGTTTTGCTTTAGTTACACACTGATTATTGACATGAAAATTTTGCTCCCCAGTTTGAGAAGAGATCTCACATGGAAGCTAATGCTCTGTTTTGAGGTTGTGGTCCAGTTTGCTCTTAAATATTTGAAATTCAGAGAAGGCAAACTGCTGCGTACTGCTACTTTTTATAGAGTAGCAAAATAAATACCTTTAAACTGAAAAAAATTATTTCAGGGGAACTACTAATTATATATAGGCTTACCTGGTACTGTAGCTCAGTCTAGTGTATGTATATGTATGTGAGAATGTGTATATATATATTTATATGTATGCATATGTGTGCATATATAAAAAAGATAATATGTTATAGCTTTCGATCAGTAGAATGGGCAATACACATATGATTAAAATAATTATTTAAAATTAGGGTTGAGTAAGGGTTAATTCTATGTGTTGACTTGATTAGGCCATTAGTACTTATAATCTATCTATCTATCTATCTATCTATCTATCTATCTATCTATCTATCTATCTATCTATCTATCTATCTATCTGTATGTTTGTGTGGGTATCCCTTCTTATCCACAGACATTGAAGTTGCAAATTGGCAGATGTTTTTAAGAATAGTCTGTGAAATAAAAAAAAAGTTTACAGTGTATATTTTCTCTATTTCCTACTTTGGGAAAGAAGTCTTGAGTACTAAGGAGATGCAAATATAAAACACAATCCTAGATGAAAAAAAGTAAAAATAAATCCAAAGAAATCATGAAGAGAAATATCTGAGGTGAAATAACATTTTAAGAACACTGTTACAATGAGATGTACAAATCATTATGTCAACAAACGAACTTTACAACTTTGGTGGGGGGGTGGCGGGGAGATGAGAAGGGATGGGAAGGGGAAACAAAGGAGGAGGCAACAATGCTTGATAAGAAATGTACTCATTATCTTCCCATGTAATTGTAACCCCTCTGTATGGTATTTTCACAATTAAAAAAAAGAACACTGTTAAAACTTAAGTAAATAGAGTCTAAAAACCTTTCCATGTAAAGGATTACACCATTTTTTCATTTTCTTTTCTTTCTTTCTTTTTTTTGGGGGGGGGTCTGGTAGTGGGGCCTGAACTCTGGGCCTGGGCGCTGTCCCTCAGCTCTTCAGCTCAAGGCTAGCGCTCTACCACTTGAGCCACAGCGCCACTTCAGGCTTTTTTCTTTTTCTTTTCTTTTCTTTTTTTTTTTTTGCTTATGTGGTGCTGAGGAATTGAACCCAGGGCCTCAGGCATGCAAGGCAAGCACTCTACCACTGAGGCATCTTCCCAGCCTCATTTTCTTTTCTCTATTAGACAAAACAACTTTAAAAAACAATTCACACAATTTGTGATTTAATTATTCAAACAGAAAAAGGATTATGAATTTCTATCAAGAATTCTGTAATTTCTACCATGACTATGGAGCTTGTGTTCTACTTTGTTGTCAATTCATTTATGAAAATATTTGAAATGTGAAGAAACTATTACATGCAAGTTTATGTAACTTACCATGGGGGAAAACTTCCAAATTTAAACTCACCCCAAAATACTTTAACTTACTTTATATATCTGGGCAATATAAAAGAAAAAGAAGTGATTAACTCAGCGTTGCAAAGAAACTTAAATATTATGTAATTGAACTCTCAAATTTTATGCCAGAAGAACCTCAAGTGAAGAAAACTAATATATAGTCTCATTCTGCTATTCTGGTGTAATTTATAATAGAGCTAGACTTAGAACCTGTATTTTTTGCCATTATCTCTAAAACATTTATGCTACATTTTATTCTTCCAACATAAAAGATTTTAAACTTCAGTGAAATTAAAACAGTACAAATGCACATTTAACCTGTAATCCTCACTATCCAATCAACTATACTGTCTAGTTGCTTGATTGACTTATTGTTATTCTCACTGCATTTATTAATATTGCACTTACTTCATCCTCCAAATTCCAAAAAGAAAAATGTGACTTTTAAATGCATCTAGATCAATTTAATTTTATACCTGGGGCTAAAAAATGTTTGAAATTAAATATTAGAAAGTTGAGTTTCTTTTCCCTTCTTCATTTATATTACATATATTCTTTCATACACAGAAAATCCCACAGGTCATTAAAATGGCTATTTAAGTTGTCAAAAGAGTTTAAAACAGTTGATTTATGCAGATATATGGTTTTCATTTCATTCATTTTTATGTACTTGATTGCATATGCCTTACCATGTAGTAGGTTAATATATTTGTGTAATACATTAATTCAGTTATGTATTCATTTGTTCCATAAATATTTAAGAAAGTAAGAGTCTACTGTTAAAATATTTATGCTGGGCACCTGTGGCTCATGCCTGTAATCCTAGCTACCCAGAAGGCTGAAATCTGAGGATCATGATTCGAAGCCATCTGGTTAAGGAAAGTCTGTGAGACTCTCGTCTCCAATTAACCACCAGAAAACTGGAAATGATGTTATTGCTCCAAGTAGTAGAGTGTTAGCCTTGAGGGCAAAAGCCCAGGCCCTGAGTTTAAGCCCCATGAAGGACAAAAATGTGTCTTGGTATGGGACATATGTAAATTTCTTTTCTCATTTTTACATTTTTCTCATAAACCAGCTAAATTACTCAAGGGAAGTAAAAATCCACTCAAAACTCATAAGCATAAAATTAAGTTACAGTTTGTACATCTGATGAATCTTTTATTTCTTTAAAGGTCTTCTAGGAGCCAAGTACCAGTGGCTTATCTCTGTAATCCTAGTTATTCAAGAGGCTGAAATCTGAACATTGTAGTTCAAAGACAGCCTGAGCAAATATATCTGTGAGGCTCTCCAATTAGCCAGCAATAGATCAGAAGTTGCTTAAGTGGAAGGTCAAAAGCCTTAAGTGAATAAGCCAAGCAAGAGCACAAGATCCTGAGTTTGAGCTCCAATATTTGCAAAGCCATTTGCATAGGCATTGTGGCAATTTCAAATCTACCTGTAGCATTGCTTTATTTTATATAGAGTGTCCATTACAGAATCTTGGGTTTTCTTTAAGTGGTGGGAATAGAACCCAGAGCATGAGCATGCTAGGCAAGTCATCTACCACTGAGCCATAGCTCTAGTGTGGCTCATTTTTTAACATAATAGATATTTCCTTTCTTTAGAGGGGAAAAGGTCTGAATCCAAATTAATGACATCCTGTCAATGAAATTTAAGACATAATCGTAGACTAACACAAGGTGTAGTGATTGACATATATGCACAAACATTTAACTGCAAATGAAAAGCAATTAAATGAAAAGCAATCTTTTCCAGATTGCTTAGATCGCTTAAAATGTATATGATGGGATAGCATCCTTAATGCATGCAACATTCTTCATTAGCAGTGTGACTTACTTCACTTCCTGTATTCATGACATTAGCTACTGCATATGGACTCTATATTTAATCAGGTTATTTTTCAAGGATTCAAACATATCACCACATTTTATTCTGTACAGAAGGTCATTGTTCTATAATTCATCAGCCACATTTTACAGTTGAAAAATATTAAAATTCCAAAGGATCAACACTTCCCTAAAGTTGTTTAACAGGTTGATAGCACTTATGAAGCAAACTCAAACTGTGTGCTTCAGATCTTGAGATATTTTTTTGCCTTTGCTTTAATATTTTACTTCTGCAACACTCCTCTATGTTTTATGTGAGCACTTATTTATAGTCTTTAATTCTATTTTTTTTTTGGTCGGTTGGAGGGCTTGAACTGTGGGCTTGGGTACTGTCCTTGTGCTCTTCAGCTCAAGGAGAGCACTCTACTGCTTGAGCCATAGCACCACTTCTGGTTTTCTATTGGTTTCTTGGAGATAAGAGTCTCATGGAGTTTCCTGCCAGGGCTGGCTTTGAATCATGATCCTCAGATCTCAGCCTCTGGAGTAGCTAGGATGACAGGTGTGAGCCACCGGCACCCGGCGGCTTTACCTCTTAAGTGACATATAATTCTTAACGGAAGTGTGTATTCCTTCAGGAGATGCAATCTGTGTTTTGCTACATGCCAGGGAGTATGAAGTGACAGAGAAAGTGATGGAAGGAAATATCCTAACACTAATTAAAAGGCGTTAGAAAAACTTCATTCAAAATAATCACAGTCTGGATATTGCATAAGAGGAGAGGGAGGTTGGGTCTGACCTTGAATACAACAGAAACGTAGCTGGGGATTTACAAGCTAAGAGGAAGCATGGAGAATGGGATATATATGTATTAAATGGACTTCACAGAAAAGACAGCACATAGGCTTCTGCCTTCGATGTATCAGGATACAAACCATGCTTTGAATCTTAAGGTCTAGGAGGGAAGACAATGAGCAAATTGCAATGGTATACGTTTTAGGACTAAATAAAGCAAAGTCTTAGAGAGTCACTGAGGAGAGCTTCGAATGTTATGCTATTTCAAATAAGCTTGTGGCTTGGAGGCTATTTGGAATGAATGTTATTTAACTTTAAGTAAATACTAATCTCTTCAGTCTCCTCATCAAGCTCTGTTAATATATTTCTTCAGTACCATTTTGCTGTATTGGAGATTTCTCACTTATAACATTCTGATCCATTCTTATAATAGACCGTGGACTCTATAAGGAAATAATAACTTCATTTATTATGATAATTCAAACCCAACATTGTATGTAATGAAACAACAATGATATCATACTATTTTCTTGCAATATGGGAAAAAATAACTTTCCACCTACTAATTTATGTTTGTCATTATAATTTTCCTTAGTAAAGCAATACAAATTATATTTTAAAATCCAAAATGATAAACACATTTCTCCCTTCTGTATATCAAGAATGGTGTAACTTATGGCAGGAAAATAGAAAGACTTCGAAACCTTTTGTCCCATGAAAATCTCAAGGAATTCATCAGAATTTCTATTTCATCAGATCACTTCTTTTTTTATTTTATATTACCTGGGAAAGGAAAATAATTTAAGGAGAACACTTTGTCCTAATACTTTATAATGCACTGACATAGAACAGTTTTCTTGGTAAATTTTCTGGATTGGCACTCCCATTTTCCATCCTTATACCTTGCAAAATAACCAGCTTTCCTCCAATTCTAAAGCCTGTCCTCTAATAGTCTGGATATAACAGAAAATCCAGTTGTGATGGAGAATTGTGCTTCTAAATTAGGTTAATAAAAGACTCTTGAAGGAGATAAGAACTCAAACAAAGCAACTTTGTTATAGAAAACCTTATTTAAGCACTATTTCCCTTCACCTAAGAAATAACTTAGGCAAGGTGATTTAAAATAAATAGCATAATCAAGTACTCGCAAATGACAGAAGTGAATATGTCATTTAGGCAAGCAAGAACAAAAGATAGATGTTTTTAGAAAAGAGATCAGAAGGACTGACTGAAAGTTTTCCAGGATGTTTTGTGATTGATTTACCTTTGTATAGCAAAGATCTGGTAATATATAGGAGCTGCATCTTTCCTCGGAAGATACATAATTTTTTTGAGTCTCATTCAAGAGTGTTTTTCCCCCCTCAAATAAAAGTAGTTCAGCAAAGCCTATCAATTTTGAGACTCTTTCGTTTTTTTTCTTTTTTCTTTTGGAAGTTCAACTCAGAAGCAGTGTTACAGTCATTAAGGAAGACATGGAGTGCCTAGGGTCTGTCACTCACCATTGCAATTATAGCTAGTTGGAAGGCTCAGATGGTTGGAATCATGGTGTGAGAAAAGCCCAGGCACAAAAATGTCAGCAAGGCCTGGCACCAGTGGCTCATGTCTTGAGATCTGTGGATGGCAGTTCAAAGCCAGCTTGCACAGGAAAGTCTGATCTCCAATAAACCACCAGAAAACCAGAAGTGGCACTGTGTCTCAAGTGATAAAGCACTAGCTTTGAGCTGAATTGCTGAGGGATAGTGCGCAGGCCCCGAGTTCAAGCCCCATGACTGACAAAAAAAAAAATGTCAGCAATACCAATTCTCCATGAAAAAGTGGACAACCATGGTACAGGACAGCTATAAGACAGCTTTATTCAGTTGTTGGGTCACAGACTCAATGTCCCTTGGCAAAAATCAAGAAAAATATCTGAAATACAGTGTAATGTAAGAAGTACTAGTCTTAAATGGTAAATGATGTAGATGCCAGATCCTAAATTTCAGCCCCCAATTGTTGACAGAGAGAGAGAAAGAGAGAGTAGGGAGGAAAAAGAGAGAAGTGAAGGAGGAGGGAGAGAGAGAAAGAGAGGGAGAGAGAGACAGAAGAGAGAAAGAGACAGAGACAGAGAGGAAATAGAAGGAGCACTAGTTCAAACCATAGATGAATACCTGGTATTGTTACAATCAAGTGTTGATGGTTTCTAACTCTTAGGGAGGTATTCCAAAGGAATATGTTGAAAATGAATCAAAACAAGAGGTGAGTAAAGCATATACAATATGTGGGGTAGAAAGACATTATAAAATGCCTCAATAAATAATTAGGCACTATATATAAATACAACTATTTCTTACCTTGTAAAATTTCTTGCACTAGATGAATGTCATATGATGTATTCTGTGTGATATACACATGTATTTGTGTATGAATTGACATAGTAATAATATGCATTTCTAGTTGTGCAGCTTAGAAAATGAATTTGAATTTTACTTTCTTAAGAAAGAGAGAAGTACAGGAACAATCTATCAGTATGTCCTCAGATTTGGGTTATGAGGGGACAGAAGGTCTTTGATCCTTGAAAGAATTCTAGGATGACTAAGAGCCAGTGTTTCACATTTGTAATGCCAGCTTAGAGTAGAAAGATCAAGGTTCAAAACCAATCTCTGCAGAAAAGTCTGTAATTGAACAGCAATATGCTGGATGGAGTCATGGATTGAAGAGTAGAGCACTAGCAGTGAGCATACAAGATGAGCAAGGGTGCAATGCCCTGTGTTCAAGCAATAATACTGGTACAAAAAATAAAAATAAAATAATTTAAGCATGGACACAGAGGAGACTTAAACAAGACTGGGTTCATTAATACACATTTAAAGGTGTAAGTACCTCCTCCAGATTGGAGGGTGGGCAAACTCAAGAAGAAGCAACTTTAACAAAGTTTTTTTTTGTTTTTGTTTTTGTTTTTTAAATTGTGAAAATACAGTACAGAGGGATTACAATTACATGGGCAAGGTAATGAGTACATTTCTTATCAAGCATTGTTGCCTCCATCTTTGTTTTCCCTTTCCATCTCCCACCCCCCAAACCTCCCAGCCACTAACCCCCACCCCCAGACAAAGTTTGATTTTGACATAACGTCATGTACATCTCATTGTTGCAATGGGTCCACCTGTATCCCTATTTAAACAGTTTGTTTTTTTATGTCTCAACATTTGTGATATTGTCTTGTCTGGGGAAGTGGAATTCTCCTGGGACACTTGGTTTTGTATCAGTCATTCTAACTTTATTTTTCTCACATGTTGATCAGAAAATAGTTTGTCTTTGAATGGTTAGACAATGACGGTCATTTTTCATGTGCCAGAGGTCAGCGAGAGACCCTGCTCTATGACACCTGTCATGACATTCAGTCTGGAGTACTTTTGTTTATATCATCATCCAAGCCAGCTTCAAGTTCTGAACTCCTTGCTTAAATCACATGTTCAAAAAATTTTAGATGTGAGACCTTTGTCCATTGTATGGCTAGTGAAGATCTTCTCCCAAACTGTGGGCTTTCTATTGATCTTGCTGGCTATGTCCTTTGCCATGCAGAATCTCTGCAGCTTCATGCAATCCCATTTGTCCAACCTTTCTCTGATTTGTTGTGTTTCTGGGTCTTTAATAAGAAAATTTTGGCCTGTGCCAAGGAGGCCTAGGGTTTCTCTTATTCCTTCCTGTAATGTTTTCAGAGCATCTGCTTTGACTTTGAGGTCTTTGATCCATTTGGAGTTGATTCTGGTGCAGGGTGATATAGAAGGATCTAGCTTTAGTTTTCTACAGCTGATTAACCGATTTTGCCAGCACCATTTACTGAAGAGGCTGTCTTTCTTCCATTTTTTTAGCTAACATATTTATAAGGTACCATGTGATTTTTTTGTTGCTTTACCCCTGTTTTCACTGTATTTGATGTTGGTCTAATTTGGGGAGTAGAAGGGAAAAAACAAAATCTTTAAATAGGGACACAGGTTGACCCATTGTAACAATGAGATGTACAAGTCACTATGTTGAAAATTTAGGTGGGGGGGAGTGTAATTGTGGAGGTGGGAGGGAAGGGATGGGAGGGGAAAAACAAAGGAAGAGGCAACAATGCTTGATAGGAAATATACTCATTACCATGCTCATATAACTGTAACTTCTCTATGGTATTTTCACTAAGAACTTATTAAAAATTATCAGTACTATCAAAGAGCCAAATCGAATTGTTTATTTAATATGAAATTTATAAATGTAGCTTTCATTTTCTATGTCATCTTTGGAGAATCTACATAATCTCTGATATTACCATAGGATAGAAGCAGAACTTCAAGGGTATATGATGATAGTACATGTTCTGGTGGTAGACAACACATGAATCCCTGAAGAAAGGGCTATATTTTACCCTGTGTTATAATGTAATTGGAATAGTCAAATATAAAATACATAAACACAAACTAATACAAAAAGTGTGTACATTAAAATAAATACAATTCCTTACTAAAAAGATGACCTCTTAGATGTTCTTTGTTGTTTGGTTTTTAAGTGGAGGATTTCTGAAATGTTCATGCATCACAGCACAGAGAATCATTTTTTAAAATTAGGAAATAGTACTTGTATTTAAGTTATAAATGAGATATCAAAGGATTTCAAAGTTGTACCTCATTATAAGATAAAACTACAATCCTAATGCTTTCTTTATATAGGTGATGAAAATTTCCTTGAAATATTTCATATTTTCATGAATTCAAACAATACAATTATAATTTGGTTTATGAACAAAATAGGGACAATCAGTAACAAGAAATGATATTAATATTATAATTATATTTTATATTAAGTAATTTAAATTGTTTATATAAGTAATTTATATTGTACTTACATCAAGTGATATTATATTGTATATACTGTAAATTATATCATAATTTATAAGTACATCACAATACCAGTGACAATATTCTGTACTTTAAAATAGTCTTTAGATCATATAAGATGATGTTAAGTGGAATGAACCCCAAGATCCCTAATACAAAAGTGTTTTTTACTTTCTTGCTATTGTTTTTAATGTATTTAAAATGTACTATGTGATTTTTTTTGTTTCCCTTGTATGTTCTTCTCCCACAATATAACCCCCGTTTTCACTGTATTTGATGGCGCTGTCCTGCATCTTGTATATACATTTTTCTAATTTGAGGAGGGGAAGAGAAATAATAAAATGCTGAAATAGATACAGATTGACCCATTGTAACAATGACATGTACAAGACATTATGTTGAAAACGAACTTGACAACTTGGGGGTGGAGAAGGAGGTGTTTGGGAGGTGGGAGGAAATGGATGGTAGGGGAAAACAAAGGAGGAGGTAACAATGCTCGATCGAATGTACTCATTACCTTACTAATGTAACTGTAACCCGTCTGCACAGTATTTTTACAATAAAAATATATTAAAAACAAAAAATAAATGGTCATTAGATGAATAGTTATTAAATATACATTCATTGATGATTTAGTACTTTAACATACTTTGAAAACTTTTCCTACCTTAAAATATGGCCTGATCATAGAAATACTGACCATAAAGGGAAAGATCAACTAGGATAAGTAATTAGCATGTAAAACATTTTGTTTGAACTCTGTCATTAATTTTATATTTATGTAAGATCAAAGAAGGAAGAAAATCAATAGTGGTCTTTGTTTAAAACTCACTTCTATTTCATATTTAAAAGTTTCTTATGTTTTTTTTCATTTCTACAACTGAAATATTCAAATTTCTGAAGAAGTACAAATCAAGGTGGGGTACTTTTAAAACTAGCTCGTGTTGCCTTTAAGGGAAAAAGTGGTAATATAAAACTAACCTCACAAGGCAGTTACTTGTTTTACTGCTGACCCATGACAGGCCTGTCCTTTACTGTCTCCTGTTCATGCTTGTGTTTCTAAGTCCTTCCATGGGGCATCTTCCATGTCTTAGGTAGGTTGTAATCACAGAACAGATGGAAAGAAAAGAGAGAGAAAGCAAGAGACAGAGAGAAACAGAGAGGAGAGACAGATAGAGAAATAAGGACAGACACAGTGACATATAGGGAAGCTGAATGATAAGAATATAAATATTTATTTGTTAATACTGGTCTTGAGGACTTGAAAATCTTAAAATATAATCTTGAGAATTTTTCTCTCTCTGTTTAAAAACATTTCAATATGTTTACACATGGGAGAAAAAGGGTATAGCTACATTTTGTGAAATGCTTCTCTTTCAGTCTTGTGAAGAGCAAGAAATCTAAGACGACTGGATTCCCAGAGACGTATGCATAAATATGTGTATATGTAAAAACAAATATACATAAATGTACATATAAACATAAGTTATACATAATTAATATATAATATATACGAATACTAGTGACAATATTCTCTGAAATGATAGTTGCATGAATAGTTGTTAAATATATCATCATAAATATTAAATGTTTTGTTATATTTAATACATATATAGTTTAAATATACACTAATTTTTCTACACTGTGATGTCTAGGATTTTATCCACAATGAATACTATGTCTTAGTATTGATTTCATAATAATGTAAAGGAAAATATTTAGTGAGTAACAATAATAATTTTTACTTCATGTAGTGATAAAGAGCACAAAAATGAGAAAAAGAGGTAAATTTCTATGAGCTTGAGTTTTATGTTGTAATTCAAAAATCTTGGATAACATTGTTAGAAACTCATATGTAGACCTCTTGCTAGTCCTCTTAACTCAAAATTCTTTACATTTATTCTACCAATCCTTGAATGCTACCTCTAAAAACCACATATCCTAAACCAGATTTTCTGATACTTCTAAAGTTCTATCATGGTTAAGAAAAATGGTGACACACACACATACTGAAAATTGAAGCTGTATTTAGAAAATGTAAAAAAAATAGGAATCCTGTTTAACTCTGAATGTAGCACCACTTGGAAATTCATAAGGTCATACATGCCTTTCATGATTAATATTTGCATCTTCTAATGAATAAGGTATGATTTGTTTTCCAATTTGCTTATTCAGCTGAAAACTAGTGACCTTTTTATCTACTAATTTATGTTTATAGAGCTCTCATATATACCCTTCAAATTTAAGTACTATTCTTCCTTCCCAAATGTTAAACATAAAATGAATTTTTCCCGTTTTGTTACTGTAAAGCAAGAGTTGACACGGGCTACTTTATAACAATGTTAGTTTATAACAATTTATTTGAGCTTAAATTAGTTGGAGATTCAGGGTTGAAAGACCACAGTGGACCTGTGGCAGAGGCACAGTGGCAGAGCCTCAGGGTAATCTACTGTGACACATGATGGATTGTGAGAACTCTTGTGTGAATATCTTTAGTCTCCTTTTCTCTTCCTATAAAACTACCAGAAACTCAATCATGAGAGATCCTTTATCTTCTCCTGATTCCCTCCCAGTGCCCTACCATTAGAGACCAGAGTTGGATTAATCTCTTATTCTCCCAAAAACCTCACAAAGGAGATTATATTTCAACAAATAAACCCTTGACAGAGGCACAAAAACATATCCAAATTATAACAAATAAGTTTAGGACGAGCTAATAAGCTACAGAAAAGCAGACAAAGAAAAATAAAATCATACCTGCATGGAGATTTTGCAGCAAAGAGGAGTCAGAGGTACAAATGCTGAAACACAATACTCACCATACAATCAGAGAGAGAATGGGGAGAAATATGAGCAGATCTAAAATTGGGCACATGTTGGGACATTCTAAGAGACAAATGTATATAATCGTACATGGTAGAATGTTAACAGTAGGAAGTGGAAATGGAAATCAAAAACACATCTCTTGGTCTGGCTATTTGGGTGTGGCCACATGATATTTCCCTTTATTAGAGCTGATGACAAACATGTATACATACTGAGTGATTTACATAACAGAAATTTTGTTTAATATCCATGGGAGCTAGAAATCTGACCTGAGCATACCAGATGGTTCTTTTCTTCTCAGGATTCCTCCTTTAGTTTCTTGTGGTCATCACGAAGCTCCCTCAAGCTTCATGTGGTATTCTCTCTTATTTTATTCTGACTCAGAGTCTCCTTTTATGAAGATGGCAGTCTTATTTGATTAGGACCCACCTTAATAAACTCATGTTAACTCAGTTTTCTAAAGACTGTATATTCTGATGCATTTTTATAGTTACAAATAGATCCTCAGTCACATTGTGTGGTACTGAGTATGAGAGCTATTTCATATTTTGGTTGGCAATTTTAGTCCCTCAAAATGTTAGCCATATAATCTTATAAGTAGATTAAAACTATGATGCCAGGTCATAATTTCTTTCAAATCACATTATTAACACCACATTATTAACAACATTGTTAACACATTATTTACACTACATAGAACCAATGAATGCAATCGGTGTTAGTAATAACAATAGAAGCATTATAGCAAGGTCTCTATATCTGATTAACAGAGAATTCAGATGAAAACGTGTTTAAGACCATTAAGACGGTTTTGATTCTTTTTGTGCATAGTAGTACACTATATCCTCTTTATTATTCTTTTTTCTGATGACAAAGTTTTGTTTCCTACGAGACTTCCATACACATAATTCTGAAGTACCTGCAGGCGCTGAGAAGCTGTGGGTAATTTAAAACAATTGCCCCGTGATAGTGATGAGCATTAACTTTTTCTTTATAGTACTTATGGGATATCTTCACAAGTGAAATTCCAGTCATTTGAAGAATGGTTACTTTCAGGGCATACAATACCCCATTTCACAGTACTCTTTAGGGTTAGACTTAAGTATCTAATTTTATTGTTATCCATGTGATGAAAAATATACTGCCATCAACTCAAATTATTTACAAATTCTATGTAAAATCAAGAGGCCTGGCACTTTAAATCTATTAATGACTAATTCTAAATACTTTGTGCTTTTAATGAAATCAGAGAAACAATAAGCAAGATGTACTATTTTCCCTAAAATACCAGTGTATTTCATTGTCTCTAGAGAAAAATGCTATTAATCATTGAAAGTTCTCACTCTCTTCATTTGCTAAGACATGATAGTCAATTATGTGGTAATAATCAATAATTAATCATAATAATCAATTAGATAAGCGACCTCTGTCTCTGCCAACTTAAGACTATAACTACCAAAGTTTATTGGTTTACTAAAACAGAATTAAATATAAGCTCTTGTGTCCTTAGAGCCTCTTTCAAGAAGCTCTCTCTGTTTTGGTTTTGGTTGTAGAGCTTTGAACTCAGGGCCTAGGTGCTGTCCCTGAGCCTTAGTGCTCAAGACCAGTGCTCTACCACTTTGAGACAAAGCTCCATTACTGGTTTTGGGGTGGTTCATTAGAAATAAGAGTCTCATGGACTTTCTTTCCTGGAATGGCTTCACTGGACTAAAAATTGTTATATATACCAGTACATTAACACTCAGATCATATTCAATGCTAAATGAATAGAGAATAAACATGTAACTGCAATCCAGATTATTTGAATATTTAAAATGTGTATCAGTGTATCATATTCATGCAAATTCCCTACATTTTGTGACAAAGCATTATAATATCCTGTGGCTTCAACCGCATACACTTATTGTGCATAACTTGTTTCTTTGTTCTTTAGAGTTTACTGTTCCACATTTTACAGCCTGGACTTTTTAATTTGTTAACTTTATTTATACTTAATGGTAAATTAATTTGAAGCTTTAATAAGTTAACTTAATAAATATCTTCTTATGATTTTTCTTAATGTTTAGTGGTAAGTTACTCAGTAAGTTAACTTAATTGGTAAGTTAACTTAATAAATAACTTCTTATGAACACTTAATGTTTAGTGGTAAATAAATTTGCTAACATGAAGATACAGAGGTGCAAGTGTATTGATTTATTTTAATTCAAGCACTACTACAAGATCTTAACAACAATTTTAAGTGCTACTACAATACAAACTCACAAAATCCCTTCTTTCCTTTGGCTCATATCCATTTTTAGTACATTGTTTTGTCATATGACTTTCTTTAACCAATAGAAATCTGGAAAAGCTGACGTTTGGCTTTTTCTAGATGCTATTGCAAACATTCCTCAGAATAGTCCTTGGCTGCAGAGATTCTCTGTGATGGAGGAAAAGCCTTTAAGAAGGCTATGGCTTATTGTGACGACCTGGATAGGAATGCTTGGGGAGCCATCAAAGAAGAAAGGGCACAGGACCCAATTCAGAATGAGGGGCCTGGGAATGTGTGTCTTCCTGGGTTTCAGGATGTTACTGGGCAGAAATATTGGTGGGACTAAGAGTATTCATTGGTAGTGAGCCTCAGGGTGATGTTGTATGTTGGGTTACTCAGAAGCAGAGAGCATCTTCATGGTTCGTTCATATATCTAAGGATCAAAATTGATTCTATTTTGAATATCATAGAAGCTCATAAAAGTTTGGTCTATTAGGTGCAACATTGAAGAGGTTTCTTTTATGTAGAAAGATGGTGGCCAGAGAATAGACTATGATTAATATTACATATAGCTACATAGGAAAAGGTATTAAAATGACTACCAAAATTATCTTTCCTTGAAATCATGACCTTAGTGACTTTAATATTGTCTGCATGGATTGTTTGTCCTATAGGAAGACAAATCCTAGACAGCTACAAAGGCAGAAAGGCATTTCTTGTTCTCAGCAATGGAACCACATGAAGTTAGCATAGATGAGACAGCCAATAAACCAGAGTCACAGCTACATAGCTGAAGCTGAAGCTTTTCTAGAATATCAGCTGATCTCCACCAAGCTGAATGACAGCTGCTGACTGATGTATGATCGATCAGGTAAGTAGAAGAAATCTTCACCTGAGCCACCATGAATTGCAGAAACTATAATCTGAAGTCCAATAATTGCTTAAAAGCATTGAATTTGAAATAGTCTTTGCAGTGTGACTAAGGTTAAATCCAGCAATCAAATTCAACAATGATATTAGATGAATCACTTCATGACATTAAGCCATCATATACCAAATACATTTCCAACTTCTTTAATCCAATATAGTCCTTAAATTGTTTTATGTATTGGATATAGTAATATATCCCTTCTGTCTACACTCTCAAAGTTTAGTTTTTACTAGAGAAGAGATATTACCAGAAGCAATAATATATTATACTGCTAATCTGATTCATGGAAAAAATGAAACTCAAGCAAATTTGTTTATTTCATTGAATTATACCAAGATGATTTAATAGCAGCTAAGTGTACATGTCTCATGGTTTTTCATAGCTTGAAGCTTTTCATATATGATTACAATAAAAAGCATTGTATAATTTGCTTCTGATATGTAAGCTACAGAGTAGGAGGGAAATAAATCTTTGCAATAGGTTTTAAATGTTCTGTACAGCCACTGTGGTCTAGTGTGCTGTAAATCCGAGTGTTCCATATTAAGAAGTTCACCTCATCACCTCCAGAATGTTAGATCAGATACAAAAGTTATTTTTGCTCCATCTCCATGTTCAAGTTACTTAAGGTTAAGCCATCCACAGAATCTTCAGTATCCTTGCAACGTCTGCATACAACTTCAGTTCTCTCTTTCCCCCTGTTGGCCCCGCTGCACACAAAATGTTGGAGACTGTTATTCTCTTATTCCACAGAGTTATAGTTTTTAAAATATGCCTGGACCACACCATGGTTAGCTATCATGATCCAGGTCTGACTTTCCAGCTTTGTACCAAGTGTGACATGTCCATGGGACACACAGGAAGAATTGTGAACCACTGAACAAACCCTGAAACTTTCCTTTACCCACTGTATTTAGAGGAATTTTTTTTTTTTGGGTCCAGTCGTGGAGCCTGAACTCTGGGCCTGGGCGCTGTCCCTCAGCTCTTCAGCTCAAGGCTAGCGCTCTACCACTTGAGCCACAGCGCCACTTCCGGCTTTTTTCTTT